>NW_006264074.1:111929-118798 GCF_000469605.1 Apis dorsata
ATTATATTTCAAGAAAAAATAAAACTTTATGAATGGTTATGAATGTGTTAATTAATTAAATAATTAGAATTTTTTTCTTAGAATTCTTTATAATTAAATATAATTAAATTTTTAATTATATCCGCATTGTATTGGTATTATTAAAAAAAGAATAACATTTTTTTACATTATATATAATTATATATATAAATAAAAATTATAATCTGTAATAATAAATAATAAATCAAAATATTGGAATGAATATTTATTACATGAGATATAATCTGTATTATGTATTATAATTTATTATTAAAAAATATATGGATATTTATATTTATTTTAAAGAAAATTCAATAAATTTCTAACATAATGTGATAAGAATGTAGTTAATTACCTATCTTTCCAATAAAAAATTGATTTCTAGAATATATGAAACTAATAATCGTGGTTTGGTTAATATCCGATTTCAACCAGGTATATCATATTGACCAAATTGATGATTTTTCATTGGACATGTTTGTTGATTAATATTCATAGATTTTGATGCGTGAAAGCAATTCAAGTTCTGATTTTATACAATTTCTCGATTGATTGATATTTTACTCGATAATATTTCAAATTTTTTATAATAATTTATATTAATAATTTTTCGAATAATAATTTTAAAAATTTTATTTTTCAAAATATCAACCTCGGAAAATTTAATAGTTTATGTGTAAATATATAGAATATTTTATGTTTCTTATCTCAATAATTATTATCTTATAATTATTAATTATTAGAAAAGAAGTAAGTAAATAGTAAGAAAATTTATTTTTTTAAGATTTTTTTTATTTAAGATTTTACATCACGCTACTTCATAAAAATTATTGTACATTTTGAATTCCTTTATTTTTAATTATATTGTTGTCAAAATAAACTATACAATAATATATATTATACTGTATATTATATATATACTGTATATTATATATATAGTAATATAGTAATAGTATATAATATTTCTCACTAAATGAAATTTTCGAAAATACTACACAATATTTTTTAATATATAATTCTTAAAAATTTTCATTTTAATATGAAGTTGTCTCTTCTAATAAAAAAAGATATTGATAACTCGTATGATTATTCGAGATTGCATTATGATATCCAAAATATCATGATGCAAAATGCTTGTATAATTCGTGATTCAATTAGCTAGGCGACCGGAAATCGAGTTGAATGGGAAAAACAAGCGGCGCAAGTAGGGTGTAAACAGGCGGAAAAGTAAATCGGCTAGCATATATTAATAGTGGCTGCGAATTGTGCCTATGTCGGTGCCTAATAAGTCGTGGATCCCCTTTTAAACGATCCCTGCCTCGAACGGACCTGTGCGCCTACGCGAAACTCTTCTGAAAGAGCCGACAGGCCAATATATTTTCTGTGCCCTCGTATGCCTTGCGTACATCGATCGTGTACAAAAGAGTTACATCGTTATATAGAGTGACATCAAAGATGAAGTGTAGAGTACCATTATCATATACATATAATTTACCATAGGTAAATTATATATATATCAATGCAAATACATGTTTTTATAAAAATAATTAATGAAATATTTCTTTCTCTAAGCTAAACACTTTAGCTTTTGATATTTGTATATATATTTATATATTGTATATTACATATATCTTTTTATTTTTAAGTAGATGAGCGTTAAAATGATATGCTAGTATTAAGAATATATTATATTGCATATTATACGAAATATCCCACGGATGATGATACAGTTGTAAGTGATTCTACATGTAAGTGATTCTACAAAAAAAATAAATAATCGAAAATATGAAATAAATTTTTTCATTTGAAATTTTTTTTTTAAATAAATCAAGTTTGAAAATTTTTCAAACGAAATAAAAAATAAATGAAATTGATTAATTATTGATTGAATACGAATAAATTATCGATAAAATTTGTTGTAAAATCGAATTTTATTAAGCTTAAGTTTTTGTTTTTGAAAAAATCAAAATTGAACATATGTACATAGTCAACTAATTTTTAAAATGGACAAAATTTATTCTTTTCCTTTTATTTATTTTCATATGTAGAATTATCTTTTATTGATAATGGTCCATATACCGTAATAAAAAATTTAATTTCATTTGTATTTGAACATTTTTTTGAACTTGATTTATTCGAAAACTCGAAGTTTCAATTGTATCCTGTATATTAATTATTTCTATACTTATCTACTATTATACATAAACAATAATTATTAATAAAATTAATAAAATAAGTAAGATATGAATGATAATATTAAAAGGATATCTATAACAAAATAATAATAAAAATAAACAATGATAAATTTTTGATACATACATACATATTATATATATATATATATATATATATATATTTTATATTATAAATTAATATATATCATGTAATAAAAAGTTGAAAAATCTTGCAATATATTGCACGACATTGCATCCCATCATTATCCAACATTAGAATTGAAGCCATAAAATTTTTAAAATTTCATCAAAGATCCACATAACGTTAACCCTCTACTATTAACAAATCCCGTGTATCTCTCACCAAGAGATCTCCACTAAATAATCTATCAACGTTTTAACCACGTTGAAAGAATAAAAACAATCTTGTATATTTATCAAGACAAGTTCCATGGACGGTCGGTGTTTCTACCGCCGTAAAACATTCCGCTAATGTGTCCGCCTCCTAGACGCGGATTGTCCGCACGCAAGTTCCTCGTGAAGGAAAAACTGGCAAAGAAATGTCGTGCGTCTAATCGTGAACGTAAACACAGAACTTGCGTCCAGATCTCGCATAGTCCCAGGAAATGTGTTTTAACGACTGCCGCACACGGTGCATAAGCCATAAATGTTGCGCCGGGCCGGGGATTCGTGTAATAGCCACTAAAAGCAGCCCTCGTCCTTTTATGGACCGTAAAAGCTCGGATATTTGGAACGAGAAAACCGTCGCTTAAAACTTAAGCAGAAGTGAGTCGTGATCGTTCTCGATGAAGGCGACTCATCTCGTCGGAATCATGGTAATCACGAAAAAAAATATTTTTTTGGAGAATCGATCTCTGGTGAGATTTTTTAATAACGATCTTTCATATTCGAGGACAAAATCGCTTTCGTTAGATCAATGATTCCCAATCAGTGAATCCACAAAAAAGATTAATTTGACATTTATTTATTTTAATATAATTTAATTTAATATATTTATTTATTTATTTTAATATATTTGTATTATATTTTATAGAGATATTAATTAAAATTTTTGCTACTTGAATTAAACAATCATTCGATGGCAATAAAATCCTGTTAATTTTATAAATTTTTCTTATCTTATTTAGAGATAGTTATTTGAATATTATGAAAAAAGATTGTAAATCAAAATAAATTTAAAAATATCGAAAATGATTAAATTAAAAAAAAATGATTAAATAATGAAATTATTTGAATTTATTTATATTTAACGATTATTCGTTATTTCATTGTTTCGTTACTTTAAATAATTTTATTAGAATAATAATATTTTTAAATAATGCAATATTTTAATATTTGTTTTTCTATTTAATATTCAAATATTATAATTTTTTTTTATTGGAAAAATATAGAAATTTTTTTTTAATAGCATTTTTATTCTTTCAAAATATTATTTTAATGTCTATGTTTAAATATATTTCTTTTCATTGTATTTAAAAATTTGATTTTAATTCTGTTATTATATTCTGCTAATATATTATATTAAGATTATTTTCTATCTCCATCGTATCTATATATAATTTTCTTTAAAATTGAAAGAATTATTGCCATTATAATCTCGTATTTTAATAAAGGTTTATTTAAAAAGAAAAAAGAGAAACTAAAGAATGGATTATAAATTTTAAATTAAAATTTCATAGTTTTTTAAAACATTAAAAAACTTTTTGTTTGTTGAAAGAAAAAGAAAATGAAAAAAAAAATGACAATTTAAAGATGAATGAAATTGAAAAACGAATATAATTTTGTAATGGATAAAGGAAAATTGTATTTGAAAATTTCAATCACTGAATGTTTATAGAAAACTGAATGAAAAATTAATTAAAATTTCATTGAATTTTTTATACGTAATGAAATTGTCACCATAGAGTGCCTGAATTAGAGAAACGAAATAAATCTGTTCCATTTGAATTGGTTCGTAAGAAACTATGAAGCAATCAAAACTGGTATCGACTCGGTTTGATACAAGTAGGCCAATAACTTAACATCGTTAATGAACCGCTAATTACACAGCTGCAACACGAAATGTTTGATTTATGTGAGATTAAACGTGTTTTTTCTTTTCATACCTGTAATTTGCGTGTCTACTTGAATTTCACAATGTTAATTGAATTTCGGAAATATTGACTTGCAATGCGAGCGTTATAACGTTTGATAATCCACTTAAAAGAAAAAAAAGCATCAAAATTCATTTTAAATTTACTTTTTGATAAAATTTTATATTGAAAAAGAAGGAACTTTAAATTTTATACTTTATAGACATTGAATTTATAAACAAAATGTTATAAAAAGATATTGAGAAAACTGGTTGGTTATATCAATAATTTTGAATACTGTTACTTTAAATTATTGCTTCCAATAAATAAAAAAAATTTTTATTCGTTCTAAACAAATTGGTATTTCAAATATGTTGCATTTCTTTTATTGTAGATAGTAAATAAATTAAAAAACGATATGAAGAAACATAAATACAAATTAAATTTCTCTCATCATACGAAATGTTTTATCGTTGAATGTACTCAGAGGTTAGGCATTTTTGTAATATCTTGAATATTTCAAATATATCACTTTTTAGATAAGTTAGAATGGGACGTTTTAACCCTTTTACGATTATGAACCCATATAGGTTATATGGGTTTCAGGAGAAACATGCAACTTAACTTTTTAGTTATTTCTAACTTTCATCATTTCGTTCATTATCGTAAATGTTTAATTTACAACCATTAAATAATTATTTTTAAGCTATAACGCGAGAATACATAATATATTATTATAAGTATATATTATTATAATTGATTAATATAAGAGTTAGAAAAATTATGAATTCTCAGAACTTTTTATAGTAAATAGAAATTTTTATACAAAATTTATAAATATAATTGAAGAAATGTGATAGTTTAAGTAATTCAAGTTGGTTTTATTCTTCAAATATAATAATGTCTATTATATTTTGAATATTTTGCATCTTTTTATATATTATATAAATTCTCGTTACAAATTTTGGTTAATAAATTGCATAAATATCTATAATCTAATAATATATTAATTTATTCTTATCAAATGATGACAATATAATTTATATAAATTATATATATGACTTTTTTTTAATTTAATTTGAGATTGATGTAATGAGATTAAAAGAGACACATTTTATACATATTAGTCATATTTCTTTTAATTTTTTATTAAGCATATTCTAAATATTAAATTTTAACATATCTATCTATATACATGTACCTTTGGTTTCACAATATTCTTCAATTATAATTGAAAGAAAATTTCTTTTAAATTATTCTTTTAAATTCTATTTATAACTAATTTCAATTCAATACAAATATACAAATATAAAAAACCAAACAATAAACCAATAAAACGCATAATAAAATATAAATTATTCATAACTTTATTATAAAAATATTTATTTATTCATCAAACAATAGAAATAAATAGATATTTTATTATGAAAGTGATATTAAATCATTTCTCTTTTTGTCTAGATTTGTCATTCTATTTTTGTCAAAATATATATTTAAGAGTTTGTATTATTATGTTATTGAAAAATATTGATAAAATATATTAAGTTTATCACTATTTTTATAAATTTAATAAATATATAAATATATAAATTCATTGTAGAAATTCATTATAAAATTTTTATGAAAATTAACTATATGTTAATCTGATTTTATTTGTAAATAAAAATAAAATAAAATACTATTATTCAATTTTAATATTTATTTTATCGCATCCCAACATCTTTTTAATTTAATTTATATAGTAGTTCATCAAATTAACTTTTCAAATTAGAATTAGAGAAATAAATTAGATTTTGAGAAATAAATAGCATTTTTAAAATGAATCATTATATAATTTATTTGATGAATTTTTAATTGATTAAAATATAAAAATATAATTAACTAATAAATATTTTAAGAAAATTACACCAAATATATAAAAATAAATTATTCATTTCTTCAATTTTTTCTAAAATATTTAAATTTTTCAAATAATAATTTCATAGGAAAAAGAACAATCCAGTCTAAATCTCCTATTCCAAGCAAAAAAATCAAAAATCAAATCCTTTTCCATTCTGTTATAATTCCGAAATTGAATCAAAAATTCATCGCACGCGACACATCGTACGCAAATCTCCGCGATAAACGATAGCAAACAAACGAGAGATCACGTGAATCGAGGTAATCGCGTATCAACGGCACGGCAAGAAATCGTTTCAAATGGTTAGAACCACCATCGTAGTTCGAGTCAACGTGCACAAGGGGGTGACGTTTCATGGCCCACATGATATCGTGCGGCCGCCGATCAAACGCGGCACAGCTCGACCGAATTAACGAAACGAAATTAATCGTCGCAAACGATCGCTCGTTCGAACGTAACCACATGTTAAAGAAAGAGAGAGAGAGAGAGAAAAAGAGAGAAAGAGAAAGAGAGGCCAGTTATATTTTCCGTTCTGGTCTGTTTGTTGGCTGGCATGTGGGCATTATCTTTACGACCTCCTCGCCGTGGAGGAGACGCGAAAGGACGAACGCATGCGCGATACGCGGTCCGGAACACGGCGAACTCCGAAACCGGAGAACCTGTTATCAAAGAAACGGTGGCTGC
>NW_006264074.1:118981-119903 GCF_000469605.1 Apis dorsata
CAATTATCATCCGACTCGAAACGAACGCGCGCCGGTTTCGATCCCAGACGAGGCGAGCCCTTAATTTCTCACGAATGGGTCCCAATAAAAGTTGCTCCGAGATGGATTTTCACGGTTGTTGGGAGTGAGATCGGTTGTGCCACGGTTGGAAGCGGATGATCCGAAGATTTGATGGGGAATGTTTGATGGCGTTTGGAAAAGTTTGAAGATGTTGGTTTGGGCTGTTGTTCGTAGAGTGATCGTGATTGCATCGGATAATAATTAGTGAAGATGATTTAAATGTGTGGTCCAAGATTCGAAGAATGTTTGATGACGTTTGAGAAAGTTGAAAGATGTTTATGAAGATTGTTGTTGTGATGATCGTTCGTAGAGTGATCATTTTAACCATTATGTTGGAGATTGTTTAAAGACGATTGAAACATACGATTAAGAATTTGGAGAATGATCATAGTTACGAGTTAATTTCTCACAAATGGATTCTAATAATGATTTCGACATAGATTTTGATAATTATTGAAAGTAAAATTGGACAAATCAAAAAGATGATTGAAAACAGATGATTGAAGATTTGAAGATTACTGAATGAAGTTCTTAAGAAAAGTTGAAAGATGTTTGTTGTCGTTAGTGATTTTTAGAATGACGATAATTAAATTATTAATACATTTTTAATGAAGTTTTTTAACTGAATCAAGATAAAGATTTTTAGAATAAACTTTGAAAAGATGAATGATTTGATGAAGAGATAATTTTGGTCAAAGATATAATGAGTGGATAAAAAGAATTCTTTTAAGTATACAAATTGGAAGAATAATTGTTAGAAAAATAGAAAAATAATGATTGTAATTTAATCTTCCTTTTTAATATGTAATATAAACAAACAATTAAAGCAAGTCATAATTATAAATATGAGTATATATATATA
>NW_006264074.1:120081-124463 GCF_000469605.1 Apis dorsata
TTAAAAGAAATTAGTATTATAACTATGAATGATAAAAATAAAAGCTGTAAATAATGAAATAATTTTTTTAAAAACTTTGAAAGGTTTTATCTTATACAAGAAGTGATACAATGATGTATCGTGAATTTGCGATTATTATCAAATGTTTGATAAGTAATCTAGAATCGAACAATTAATTAAAATGATTCACAATTAAAGCTGATAACTATAAATAAGGAAGTAGCATCTTAGAAACGTTTAAATCCTTTAATCTTTGAAATATCATTATAATGCGATATTGCGAATCAGAGAGAGATTTTATCAGAGATTTGCGTTAAACAAACCTGATCCATGAATGATTCAAACGATTAAAAGTAGCTAAAATAGTTATAAATAAACAAATGGAATTAGTATAAAAATATTTTCCTTATAAATAATGATTTCGAACAATATTAAAACATTTTATCTTTTCGAACAATATTAAAACATTTTATCTTTTCGAACAATATTAAAACATTAAGTTAAGAAAAATCAATTAAAAAGAAAACTCAAGACAATAAACTCAAATCACAATCTATGATTATATAAAATCAACGTCACATTGCATGATAGTTAACTTAAAATAAAAATTGAAATCAACATCTCTCTTTCGAATCACTTCTTTCCCGCGAAAATAGATGATGAAGCGTGATGAAGCTATTCTGAGGAATCTAATTCCAGATAATGATATCTCGAGGAAGAGCCAGCACATCATGGTGTTTCAATGTCTCAAAATGTAACGTTTATTACCTTGGCAGAACGAAACGGATATTTATTCGTTTTAACCCTTGGAAACAGGTACAAAAAAAGAGAAACAAGAACTTTGCTAAATTGTAGTAATCGTGTATCTTGTAATCACCAGTTATTCGGAATGTCAGATTTATCTCGTAATTCACGCTTTCGGATCAGAACCAAACATTAATTAACGTTTAACTTTTGCTGGTTTTCGCTTGAATTGTTCTTGAATGCGAATATATTTAGAATTTCTTCTTGTATTTTGGAATATATATAATTTCGAAGATAATTGTAGAAAAAAATTAGATGATTTTTTAAGTTTGTTAAAATTACTGTTTAATTTTAGAAATGAATGAAATTGTGGAGATAATTCGGAACTTAAAATTAATATTTTTGAATAATTCTAGGCAAAATTATATATAGGAAAAAAGATACATTTTCTTATAATATTTGTTTATTTATTTAGATTTTAATTCTTTCTGAAATTATAAAAATAAACGAAAGATATACGAATATAAAATTATAAACTTTTGAATTATAAAACTTTAAAATTATAAACTTGTATCATATCTATTATATTTAACGATACTACGATTGTTAAAATCTTAATTTTAATAAAGAAGATAAAAATAGAAAATATTTGAAAATAAAAATGAAAAGTTTGCAAATAATTCCAAAGATAAATAAAAAGAAAATGAAATTTTCTTGTAAAAATTATTTATTTTTCGATCATTTTTAAAATTCTCATTCTGTAAGAATTTTTACAAAAAAAAAAATTTGATCTTAATAAAGAAAAATTAAAAAATATTTGAAAAATTTCCAGATAATTTTAAATATAAAGTATAAGAAGAAAGTAAAATTTTTTTTGTAAAAATTGCTTAGAACTAGAATTCTGAATAATTAGATTAAATACATATGATTTCTCTACATGAATTTGACAATCGATAATAAATCGAAGAAAATAGAAGGCGTTTAGATAAAAGAACCGGTATGGATATTAAACCACATACTTAATAGCTCGAACAATTTTAAAGTCAATTACTCGTCTACTGATTTCTACGAAGTAGCTTTAAAAGCAATTAAAGGAAAGAAAAATTCAAACTCGATTAGATTGCATTCAACAGTTTTTTCCTTGAAACGAGACAATTAAAAGCAAGAAACTCATGTACTTTTAATGTTAAATCCCTGAAATGTCTCTCGTAAAGTTAGTGACTGATGGCGATACACTTTTAAGGAGAATGAAAGAAAAGGAACGGCTTGCGCCCTTGAACGCTACTCATTGTTAAATCCCTCGAACATTGATCACGCACTCAGTAGCTTCTTCACGCGATTTTAAGGATTCTAGGAAAAGAAACTGGAGTATTTCAATATCAACTTTTAAAGGCAATCGTTATTTTCTTTTTTTAAATTTTTTTAAACATTTTTTAAACATTGCGGAAGGATTAAAGAAACAAAGGATCTTTCATAATTAAATTCTTCGAATATCGTTCAAATCGATTATCGATTGAACCATAATGATAAATTTCGAAAAGTTTTATTAATTTTAGAATAATCTTTTCAAATCTTTTTTCAATACTAAAATCAATATTAATAGTACAAATGGATACTATATATAATTTATAAATCAATTAAAACATAGAACTTCTAATCAACATATATTAAAATTTTCCGAATTCCAATTTCCAAATTTAAAAGAATTCTTTACATCAAATGTTGATTACATTTCATATTCAACAAACAACTTACCTAAATTCATTCAATTTCAAGAAAGAGTAAAAGAAAGAATCTCGCGCCTCAATTTTCTCAAAAATCGAACAACTAGTCCGTAGTTTGGCACAAATTTCTCAGGAAACGAGATATATCAAAAAAGAAAAGCTTGCATATTCTTCTCAATAATAATAAGAAACTACTTCTTCGAAGCAGCATCAAAAACAATTATGTGAATCGTAAGAAGAAAGAAACTCGTCTAAAAATGAAACGACCCATCACGATTTCAAATACGCTTGAAAGAAACAAGTTTGTCATTATCAAATACCGATTCTGTTCGCCATACAATTCCACCGCCTTCCAACGAACGATCCAAAAGGCACCGAAAAATCGCGTAGCTCGACGGCCACATTCTTTCGCCACGGATAAACATCGCTTTTAAACATCGGTTTTATCCCCGATGATTTATGAAAACCGAGAACGTACTAATTACTCGATCGTGTGATCGATCGTGGATACGGTTTCGCGATAAGAAGGAAACCAGCCAAGCTACGCTCGGGGAGGACCTCTCTTTCGCGACCGGTTGCTCGGTTTTTCACTCGCGCCACGATGAGAAACGCCAACCTCTGGTAGCTCGATTCCGCTAAGATGAAGGGTATCGGCCGCTTGTTACTTAGGTAAGTTCCATTTCTAATGGCTAATCGATGCTTTCTTGAAAATGCTGCACGATAATTTAATTACGATCGAGAGATTCAGCAGAAGGTGGTTCTTGTCTCGTCGAGGAGGAGTTTAATAATTCAGCCGGCATAGCAAGATTAAGCGTAATTGCGAGCTGAACGAACGGTTTCACGGTTGTTTCAGTCTGAGTGGAAGAAACGTGACTTCTCCTATGCCTTTTCGAATCGTTCAAGTCTTAAATGGGATAAGAAATCCTGTTAAGGGGATAGAGGGGAATGGGGGGAGAATGGGGAGAAGATTTTGTTTTTGTGCTTGTTGCTTGCATTAGATTGGAGATGTGGTTTTATTCATAAATTGAACTGAATATATATAGTAAGTTTTAAGGAGGTAAGTTTTAATATATATAGTAAGTTTTCCATCTTGATGAATTTTTAATGAGATCTTGAAAAATATGTGGATAATTTATCAAGTAAATGGAATCTTATATCTTGTAGATAAAATTCATCGGAGAAATAAATATATAATATATTTCTATTTTTGTAGTAAATTTTTCATATCATATGTATGAAATTATTTTGATTTTTTTATTGTATTAAATTTTTTCTTTTTTAATACGAAATTAACTGAACTATTTCTTTAATGAAAATTCTCAAATAAAGTTATATTCTCAAAATAGTTATTTACAAATTAGAATAAATTAAATAATTTTAATTATTATATGTATTATTTATTATTTAAATTATGTACATTGTAAATTACATAATTATTTATAAAAATAATTTATTTTATTTATAAAAAAAATTTTTTGAAAAAATTATTTGGTTGAAATATCGAAGATTAATTATTATTTGTTTTAATTATTAATTAGTGTTTATATATTGTATTTAAAGATTAATTAAAGATTAATTAATTTAATATTAATTTTTATTTTAATTTTCTTTAAAAAAAAAATGATTAGAAATATAATTAAGTCTGTAAAAATATTTAAAAAATTATTAAATTATTAAATTGTTTGCTAATAAATAATTACAATAATTATAAAATGAAAAAATGAAATGATTTTTCACTTTGAAAAAAAAGATTCTTAATAAAAATGTATAAATTAAAAATGAAAGATTTGAATTCTTGAAAATTCAAAAAATTTCCAATTTTGGATCCCAAAATCATTTATTTTTGTAATAAAAAATTTTTAAAATAATTAAATAATAATTTGTAGATATAAATATTTTAACTTTTATTTAATT
>NW_006264074.1:124507-125319 GCF_000469605.1 Apis dorsata
ATTCAACTGAATTTGGATCGAAGATTTATTTAATTATTAAATTTAATCTTTTATAATTTATACGAAAAAGAAATAGAATATAAAAATTTAATTTTTGCAAGTTAAATATATGATTATAATTATATATTGAATAATTATTGAATTTTGAAAATTTTAAAAATAAAAATTTATTAATTGTTATTACATTATATTTATTAATAATTAAATTAATTTAAGATTCTAATTTTCAACAAAACATATTCTCTAATATAATATAAAATAAAAAGAAAAATAAAAAATAAGTATTTTAAGATTTCATAAATTTTTTTTATTATGTTTTAATAATTTTATGAATTTAAAAATTTCGTTTCTATTTTTTTCTGATAAAACTTGTATAGTAATTATACAACTGAAAAAAGTTATTTCAACTCACAAACTTGACAAAATTAAATTTTTCCCCGCAATGAATCTGTTTCTCCAAATTTCACTGTGTTCAAAAATTGAAATGACGACAACTTGGCACAATAGTGCAAATTCCTGGTTTCCCTATGTTCTCACGATCTTTCTTTAACTTCGAACGCGGTATCGCGTGGCCCTTGAAATCACGTATTTCCATGGGCGACTTTTTTTCCTCTGGACAAGCTGTTCGCGAAACCAGAGAGAAAGAAAATACGAAAAGTAAGGAAAGAAAGAAAGAGAAGAAGAAGGGGGAGACGAGCGTTTCGCCTGGGTCCTCTTCCATCGTACCCCACCCTCTTTTCGTTCCTTTCTCACTTCGTCCCCAGCGCTCCTCGAAGCCCGGTGTAACAATGGCTGCCCTCTAATTATCGAAA
>NW_006264074.1:125448-128566 GCF_000469605.1 Apis dorsata
GGCACTTTAAAGAGATCCCCGGAGAGCCCATCACCGGGACTCCGTTTCGTTCGCTCCTTAAAATTTCTTCTCTTCTTCCCCCTTTCTTGCCCGAGTCGTCCAACGTGCCGTTCCGTGGATGCCCATCCGTGCAAGAAGAAGGGGGAAGAGTAGAAAACAAAAACAATGAGCGGCGTGATCGCGCCTCGTGGAAAATTGGTTTCGCCTCGCGAGATCACCTACCGCGCTGTTCGGCATCTGCACGAATTAAATAAGCATCGCTGCACTTTCATCGTTCCTTCTGAGTGGAAATTGGAAAAAAGAAGTTGCGCGAATTGATTGTGTTGTAAATAAGTTGTAAAGTATTAAATTATAATATTATATATGGATCGATTTTTAATTTTTAATTTGAATTTCAGCCATTAAAAAAAACGCAGCGAATAATTTGGTATATCAAGATATCTAAGAAATTTGTAATTTGTTCTAATTTGTAAATATTAAAAGCGAATAATCTTACAATTCATCTCATATGACATCTAATGATATTTGGAAATTGTAATTTTATTATTTACGATTCAATTTAAAGAAGAATAAAATATTAGTTTTCAAAAATTTTTTAGCAAATATTCAATTGTTGAAATCATAATTAAAATATAATCAAAAATTTAAAATAAAACGTTTAATCTATTCATTTGCATTTTAAGTTTATGGCTTCATGTAACTTATGTAAATATAAAATATGACACTTGGTTGCTAGAAACATATTGATAATTTGGAATATTAAATATACTATGTTAAAATGATTGATTATAAACTTTTATTTAATGAAGATTTTGAAAAACAATTGGTTGTAACATTGAATAGTTAATTTTATTGAGATTAATAAATTAATATAAATTAATATTTATCTAATATTATAATTTTCATATGTTTTTGTAATTTGATTCGTAAGAAAGAATAATTTTAATAAATATTTATTAAATAAAAATAAAATTAAAGTTTCAGATACTTTATATTTTTTAGTGTTATTCAGAATTTAAAATATAATTTATTAGTTATATTTTAAAATTTCATTTAGCTTTATTTATTCTCAACCACTGCAATAATTTTTTATTTTTTATCTTAAAATGAATTTACTAATGAAAATATTATTATTCATATTTTTATAATAAAAAATTTTATAAAATTTTGATATCTAAGAAAATTCAGATTAATTTTAATATTTAGATATTTAAAGAAAATTAAAAATTAGATATTAAAAATTTAGATATTTAAAATATTTAAATTTTCAATGATTATATTTTTTATAACAAAATATTATTAATATAAAGAATATAGAGAATGGAGGGAAATTAATTCGATTAATTTAACTTAACTTAATTAACTTATTAATTTAACTTAAAGTGAAAAATAAATTGATTTCGATACTTTTTTACATTTTCATGTACATCTTATGAAAAAATCATTTGTATTTAAATAAAATTTTATAAAATATTATTGTAATTTTGTATATTCTTTGTTCAGAATATTAATATCATCTTTTAATTCATTGTTAAAAATTAATCTGTTAAAATATAATTATATTATTATGCGATATATCTGATTGTTTATTTTAATAAAAATAATCTTTTTGTAGACTGTAAAAATTTTCAAGAGTAATTGTATATTTATCGTAAATTTTATAAGGAAGCATACTTATTTTAATTTTTATTTATTTTCTTGCAATTATATTATATATATCTTGTAAAATTGCAAAAATTTAAAAAAAATAATATTCATCGCAATATATATAGATTAGAAGACAGTTACAATTTTCTTCTTCTTCTTTATTAAATATAATTGTATACATATTCGAATATAATTTATTACTTTGTATTTTTATAAATTGTACAAGTTTATTTCACTTTTTATAAAGTTAGAATAAGTATGTAAATATTTATTCACGTATTCTTTTCTTCAATAGTCTTTTTTCTTCAATATATTTACTATATGTATATTTACTATATGAATATGACACGATGTTCATAACAATTTACAGTAGATGTAAATAAGAATTTAGCGTGTCATATTCTTAAATCTATATATATATATATATTGTTATAATAACTATATTTAATAATAACTATATTTAAGACGCCGCTAGAGGTCTTCAATTCTCGAAATTAATTCTTTTCATTTACATATACAAATATGTACGTAAATTTCGAAATGATAAAACTAATTTTTCTTAAAACTGATAAATTTAGTGTCATGATTTGGTAGAATGATTCAAATTTTCATCATAAATTGAAAAATATAAAATTGATAAATTTGATCATTTTAACAAATAAGTATCTAATTTTATATCAGTTTTTTGAAAATTTAGATTTCATAAATTTAAAAAAAAAAAATCTCGATCAAATACACAATCATTTTAACTTATGGATCTTAATATTTCTTCATTAATTATTTTTTTTTTCTATTGTTTTTTGATGATTTAATGTCTTATTGCAGTGAGCAGAAATAATTTATGTTTAACAACAAGATTAAAATAATTGTCAAATTTTTAAATTATTTGATTGTAATAATAAAAAAGAATCTGATAAGACAAAAAAATTTTTAATTTTGGAAAAATTTATTTACAACAACTCTTGAAAAAATAAAACGTTAAATAACTTATATGAATTACTGTTCCATTGTTCTGATTATATCTAAATATAATAATTTTGTATTGTACTTATATATCTTGCTTCAGAATAATAAATAAATAATATTACAAAATATTCTTAATTGTAGAAATTTTTCCTTGATATAGTGAAATATTCTTCTAAAACAGCATTGAAGATAATATTATATATAATAGCAATTATAGATAATAAAATTTAACATTTTAAAAATAAATTTAATATTTTATTTTATCATTGTTTTCAATGTTATATTTTCTCTAATGTATTAATTAATTATATATAATATATTGAATCATAATTGTTCAATTAAATCAATATCATATTATAATATTATATTATATTATTATATTATAATAATGTCTAAGTAATTAATTATAATATAATAGTAATAATAAATTAATATAATTTATATATTAATATATTTAATGTATTATACTTATGATTTCGCTATTTTTTTCTTATGATGACATAAT
>NW_006264074.1:129106-151694 GCF_000469605.1 Apis dorsata
TATCAAATTGAATATTTCTTTTTTTCGACTAATAATAAAAGTAGAAATTAAAAATTTCTAATTTACCCAAATCTTCAAATAATAAATCATAATTGTTCAATTAAATCAATATCATATTATTATATTATAATAATATCTATGTAATTAATTATAATATAATAATAATAATAAATTAATATAATTTGTATATTAATATATTTAATGTATTATACTTATGATTTCGCTATTTTTTTCTTATAATGAAATAATATGTAATTATATACGTAATATATTTATAATATCAAATTATAATATTTATATAAATATTTTTTTTTCGACTAATAATAAAAGTAGAAATTAAAAATTTCTAATTTCCTTAAATAATAATATTTTCATTAAAAATCATTTTGTTTTTATTTCATTAAATTACATATAATAAAAATATAATAATTAGGTATAAAATTTTATTACATAATTAGGTATTAACAAACTTATTAATGTTAGATAAGATTATTTATCATCACTGGTAATTTGCATAACTTGATTTGTATATAAAATTTCGCTAATAATTACAGATTAATTGTACAAAAAAGACAGAAATCATTGACAAGCCTTTGCTGTCAATGACTTCCGTTGTAAACCGTTGGCTTCCGTTTAGTCACCGGCTCGCTCGTAGAAGGGAGAAAAGCCACGCCGATAAAGAGAAAATAGCGGTTCCAAGACCGGGAACACGTTCGAATGGGCGTAACCCAAGCCAGTCTTGGTTGGACCTGTTGCTCATTGCTTCCTATTAAATACTCGTACGACCCACGCTGGAAAGGAGTTGGTTTTGCCGTGTTAGCAGCCAATGACTAACGGTGCGGTCAGACTCTCACCCTTTATTTCTTCTTTCTCTTTTCCTCTTTCCCTCTTCGTCGCTTCACTTCTACGCCGCATCATATCCATGGAAGTTAAGTACGCCCTGCACAATGAGATTTACTTCGAGGCATGCTAGAATCGAAATCCTTTCCTAAAATTACTTCGAATCTGTGCACAAATCGTGTATTTTCCACATGAGATTTCTCTCTTGTTCTGGTTTCATTAGTCATAAGGCATATCTTGAGATAAGTTGCATCGTGTAAAAGAATTATAATCATGCGATCGCTATCGGATGATCACCGATATCATTGATAACAATCACGTTTTCAGGTCAATCGATCGATAAATCATGTATCTTTTTGACGTTTTTTAAATGCTTTCAATCATTTTTAACTGATTTGAAGTATCTTTTTGAATAATATTTTGAATAATATTTTAAAAGAAAATGAAGAATGTAATAAAAGCAATTTTTATTTTAATCATTACAGAAAATAATTAATTTTAAGAATTGATTTAGAAATTAGGAAAATATGGTAATGGATTATTTATATTAAATATTATATTAAATTATTTAAATTTTTCCCAACTTAAATTATAGTTCAATAATTTTTTGATTGATTTATCAAAAATCAAATAAATATTTTAATAATATTTATTTTCATATCTAAATAGTAGATTTTTTGTAAATTTTTATTAATAATTACATTTGTAATTAATTTTAAAAAATTTTAATTCTCTTGTTTTTCATGTTTTTGAATCATCTTCCATATAGGTATAGTTTAATTATATAAGTAATGAATAAAATAATGCATCAATTTTATTGTTATTGTAAATTTTGAGTGAATTTAAATGAAAATTTAAATAAGTATTACATATTATACGTAAACTTTTTTTATTTACATTTCGTATTATGTTGAAAAAAGTTAAATACTTTTTTATTACATTTACGATAATTCGTTTTAAACTTCCATCTTTATGAAAAATTTTTAAGTAAGAAAATTAAAACAATTTATTCGAAGATAAATTATTTAAAATCATTCTTTTTTTATTTTTTCAGTTCAAAATTTCAAATACAATTAAACTAAATAACAAAAAATTATGATAAAACATTATTTTATCGCATATTTATTCCACATCTAAATCAAAATTAAATTATTAAATTATTTTATCTGGAAAAATAAAATATTACAAAATAAATTGATAAAGATCGTATCTCGTTATAATTTTTTTATATTATATCCTCATCTTCATGATAAATTCTTAAATAACAAAACTAGCAATTTATTTCGAAATAAATTACCCAAAAAACAACGACGTTTGCTTCAATCTTTTTTACATCAGTATCTCTTACTTACAATTAAATCAAATAAACAAAAAATTTCTCTGCCCAATCCACTTTCTCTCAATTAAATGTCGAAGAATCAGCTCCGATTACCCGTTACAAAAATTAGGCTCTTCGTTCGAGATTCTTTCACCTCGAATAAATCGATTCGATGATCCGTCCCAAACACGGTATATAAACACGTTTTCTTCGGGGTGTCGAGGATTCAGCGAGGGTCGTGGGCCCGATCTTTTATATCTCGACGCAACAATGCCGTTACGAGGCTGAAACTGGCTAACCCGTGTAGCTGCCATTGTACCGGCGAAACATCTGCTCGAAATACAAACCGCTAATAGAAACGCGGAGAAAGGAATCGGCGATGGAATGTGTTCGCCTGTGTGTGGAAGAAACGCGCGCGGGAAAGAGGAACAAGCAAGAGGGAGGAGTAACATCGAAATTGTGTGAAAAGACGGGCATAATAAAGAAACAAGGGTGGTGTTCGTGTGATACGCGATACCCGAACAGTTATACAGAGGCTGCTAGTTTTTTTTTTCCTTTTTTTCTTTCTTTTTTTGCGGGAGCAAATTTTTTTGGTTCGCTCGACTCGCGACCATCTTTTGTGCAATGATGGGTTATGTGGACAAGGAAACAAAGATTTTCAAAAATAATTATGTTTTTAAATTTGTTAAGTTTGTAAAAAAATTTCTTCTTTTTTCAATACTTTTATTATTAAAGTAATCCAGGAATATTTGTCGTTATATTTATGATAGAAAAATATATTTACGATAGAATAAATAACTATTTCGTAAAATTTATGCAATGTTCTATAAATAAATTGTAATAAATATTTTTTGAGATTTAAAATTGTAATATCCAATGTGTAATATCCGATTATGTGATATGTGATTTATTTTGCAATTTTTCCAAAGTTGTTTTTTTCGAATTATTATATGCGTATAATTTTATTAAATAAACACAATCATCTTTAGAAAAATATAGATATAAATAGAGTTAAAAGAAAATTAATAATAAAGTCAAAATAAAGTTTACAAAATCTTTGAAATTTTTACAATATTTATGTTACATCTTTTTTTTGTGCTATAAAAAAATAATAAAAATTTTTTCGTTAATAAATGTTTTTAAATAAATTTTTCGTCGAAATTTTAATAATAAGTTTTTTTTTTTTTAAAAAGTTTTTTTTATATTTATATTCTTACCATCAATATTCTTTAATATTTTTAATATCTTTAAATGATTTTGTATATTATATGATTTAATATATTATAATAAAAAACTTTTTTTCATTTTAATATTTTCTAATATTCTTAAATAAATTTTCCATTAATACGAAAATTGGTAAAAAATTGTAATAAATAAGAATTAAAAAATTGAAGTTAGACTTATTAAGTTAATAATATATTTTTAAATCTATAATAAAGAAGTAGACATAATTCTATATATATATCAAAACACTGTTTGAAAGAGGCATTAGTTCACACCTGGAAGGTTTTGATAGTATTAACTATGCTTAAAGCTTATAAAATTTGCATTATAATGCTGTCGCATAGTTTGCTCTCGTTGAATATCTATTTTCTATAATATAGGGTAGATCCCTTTCAACTAGGAAAGATAATCAGTTCAATCAATAATCAACAGTTAATCTACTTATGTTAATGTGTTTGTTACATACAATTCATCAAAAGATTATAAAAAATCTTTTCCATGAGAAGATTCTTATTGTAAATATATTTTAACAATTTATTATTAAGTTTATTATTAAAATTACGAAAGTTGTTTTTATTAAAACATTTTACAATTGTAATATGTAATGTGAAAAATTCTTTATTTATTATAAAATTTAAAATTTTATAAAAAATATATATTTAATAAATGTTTCTCAATTTTTATATTCAATATTGGGATTGATTCATTTCCAGGTTTTTTATTCAAAATTGATTATGAAATGTTTTAGAATAAGAAATAAGAGGAAATTGAATTTTTAAAAAATTTTGTATTAAAAATGAAATATTAATGTAATATAAAATTTTATAAGATAAATTAAATTTTTAAATTTTATAAACTAAAAATAATATAAATAATATATTACAATTAACAATAATTTTTAAATTTTATTAATTTGAAAAATTCCTTTTATTGATAATATTTTGTTCGATTTTAATCATTAAGAATTTCTTCTTAAAATTTGTTGCATTTTTAGATAAATGAAAAATGCTAACAATAAAAATTGATTGATATTTTTATTATATTTTATATAATGAAATTAAATGATAAATCAAATTCCAATTGAAATCCAATTTGAAAAATCACTTATAAATTCTTATCTATATAAAATAAAATTCCCAGAGATAATAATCAAATAATAGTTTATTTAAAAACATTGTATTAAAATATTAACAATAGATACGATATTATATTGAAAATAATCTCAAAAGTAAAAAAATTAAAAATAAAAATTTAAATAAAATTGAAATCTGATTATTCGCGAAATTTGAAATACAATTTTAAAATGTGAAATTCTAAAAATTTAAAATATTTGTTTTTTTCTTTTTATCATTTAAGCAATATTTATTTTATTATGAATTAAAATTTTAACAAATTCTTTTTAAATTTTTTAAATTCAAATTCGTAGTCAATTAATAGTAAAAACATCATTTTTTTGCTTTGCAAAAGATTCGATTTTTACGTTTTATATATTTTTTTTTTATAAAATATTATATTAGGATGATGAAATCATATCGATTAAAAATATATGATTGAAATAAATTTAAAATCTAAATGCAAATTTAATTAGATTATTATTAGTTGAATAAAAATAAATTTATATCGTCATAATATTCTCATCAATTATACGAATTATTTTTTATTTAAATTTTGAATCGCAAAAATAGAAAAAAGTTTCGAGATGCAAAAGCTTTTTGAATTCAAAAGAATTTCAAGATTATAAAATAAAAATATATAAAATATTCGTAATAAATTTAATTATATTTTAATATATTTTAAATCGAGATTAAATATATTATTTCCAATAAGGAAATAGAAAAAAGAAAAAAGATTTTTGAACTTACATAGGAAGACAAATCTATAATTATATGAATAAACTAAGAATATTTATGCATTTATAGAAAAATGCATTTATAGAATGTACAAATATATATAAAAATACAAATAATATTAGATAATTAGAATAATATATAAAGAAAAGTCAAAATAAAATATATGTTATAACATTATACAATGAAACATAAATATATATATCAATAAAGTGCAAATAATATACAAAAAAATAAATAAATAAATAAATAAAAATAGAGAAAAATCAAAATAAAGTACATTATATGATATTTAAAACATATCTTTATCTAAATTTCATTTCTCTACTTGTATCCATAAAAATTTCAATTTGCATAAACATCCGCAATTTTTATATGACACGTTAAACGACGATGGGAACACTCAGATCCGTCGGTTTAATTCCACCGATTAAATCACCGCTCTGCTCGGTTTACCTCACACGTGCCGGAATAAAGGCGCGTTGTCATATCCGCTGCTCGCGTCAGCGAACAACACGCATTCTGACTTAATTTCACGGCGAGAACAATGATCAGGATCGTCGTAAAGCTCGTATCTTTCGAATCATCGACTCGTAACGTGTGCATTCGCCGAGCACAATGAGCCTCTATATTGCCTTAATATTTACGCTCAAAGTGCTCAAACACGAGCAGAATTAAGGGCTTGTGACATATTTTTAAATTTAAGGACAGCAAGGAACAATCCTGCTGACGTAGGGTGGAAGACGAAACCGTGTCTTTCATTGACCTTTTCAGGAGAATTTTAACGATTGGACCGTTCGAAACCGTGTCGTAATCATAAAACGCATAAAATAGACTCCGGAGTTAAGAGGCGTCATAGGAGGAATTAGAGACGGCAAAATAACTTATTTAAGGGAGTGTGCCTGGACTCGAACCAACCTCGTAAACGCGGCCTTTTTCACCTTTTATACCTGAGCGGTTTAATTTCGTTTTTGGATGTGTACGCGGATAGATAGTTTAAGGGTGGAGTTTATTTAAAATTGAAATGAAATAGAAGGTTGAATGTTGAAAGAGAGAGGAATGAAATAGTTTTGATAGAAGATATATATTGGTTTATAATGGTTTGAAAGATGTTGATATAAAGGATTTAGAAATTGTAAGTCATATCCTTTGAAAATGATTTATAGTTCAGAAGTTTTTTTATTGTTCAATTTTTCAATAGATAAATCTATTTTCAATATCTATTATTCAATAGATAAATAATTATTTCAATAGTTTAATATTAATTTAATTAATTTATTTCAAATAAAAATTTAAACGGCAAAGAAATTGTAATAAATTAAATAGTTAAAGCATTTTCAAAAAATATAATTTATTATATTAGTTTCTGAATGTTTCATATGTAATTATATAATAAGTTGGAATATTAATGATTCGATATTTTATTTTATATAGATAAATATATATATTTTACGTTATAAAAATTTCATTTTTTATTTTTAATGAAATTTAATGAATATATAAATTATAATGGATTACATATACGATAACTTTTTTTAGCAAAATATTATTTCAAAAGAAAATCAGTGATCAAAGTTGCACTATTTTTTCATTCTTTTCAAATTTTTAATAAAATTAGAATTTTCGGATAAAATGAATTTCCAAAATAGATATTTTGTGATTAATTGTATATCATATTTAATTAATTTTTTATAATACACTTTTTAATAAACAATTTATTAATAAATGTATTTTAAAATTTTTATTCTTTTATTTCTCTTTTTTAAATAAATATCTAATATTTTATAAAATATTAATGGTTTTGAAATAATTAATTTTATTTTTTTACGTTTTATCATTTAAAATTTACAATAACTTTGATATTTTATTTAAAATATGAAATGTAAAAATTATCAATAATTCTTATTTAATATAGTTGATAATATAGTCCATTAAGTGCACTTGTTTGCTAACTTCATTGAAACTCGAAGCATTATGATCACGTGCCGATGACTAGATAATCATAGTGTAGAATACATTCATTAAGTCCTTGTACAACTTGTCTCGGCAACAAAGTACTTGCTTGCGTACAACATGCTTTAATTGAGATTTAACCTCAAGTGAAATTATTATGTGATCTTTCTCTTATGAATTTCTCACGAATTTCTTGTTAATATATTTAAATTATGAATAAATGATTGCAGAATCGTATAATTTTTTTAACATTTGTAAAAGTCACCGATGATGGTGTCACACATTCTTATACATAATATATGTAGGTGTACAATGGCTCATAAAAATTTCGGTTGTAACAAATTTTATGAAATGTATAAATATACAGTAATGTGAATAATTTATATATCATAAACTTTTTTTTATCAAAATAAAAAAAAATTTAGATTTTAGATGTCGAAATAAGGATTTAGCGCTAGCCATTTTGTTAGACAATCAATCGGTTTTTTAAACTCTTTAAGCTATATTTTTATTAAGGATATTGCATCGAATATTATCTTGCTACTAAAATAATTTTCTTATCTTTTAATTTTGATCAGAAGAAAATTTACGAATTAATTATCAATTTAATTAATAGAATAACTAATAGAATTTATTTGAATTGAGATGACAAAAGAAAGTATAAATAACTCAATTATTTACAATATTCTTGTTGTTTATTGTTTATAAGTAATGAAAAATAAAGAAAAATTGATTAAATAGCAAATATAAGAATATTAAAAATATTTACTTTTTATATTTTTTCACAGTTTAAAATACAATTTTAAGAGAACATTCTTTTTTTTAGATTTATGAAAACAAAAATATTTATTCTTTGTTTCCTTATTTTTCTTCCGTATTATATCATAGAATATAAAGATTTTTTCGATTTCTATTTCCTTCTTAGGAAAATTGAAAAAATATGGAAAAATTTATAGTTATTTACAACATTGTATATATAAATAGATTTAGCGAATGCATATTCGATCACTATTTTATCTACACGCATTAAATTTATTTCTGTAACATAATATGTTATCATGATTCCTATTGTTCGGATAAGTAATGTATAGTACCTACTACAATAACTGTTACGTAAAGATTAATATTGGATTTATATTGGATAGATATATTTTATACAATATTGAATATAATATTAAATATAATTTTATATTTCGTATTTTATATAAATATTCATAATTGTATTTGCATAAAATTTATAAATTTATAGAAAACTTATAGAAAAACAAAAAAAAATTAGTTTTAAAATAAAAATCTATTTAATCGAATTACACAGATAAATTTTATGTTACATAAGATAATTATATGTTAAGAATAATTTTCTTCTCTTTTAATTTTAAAAGAAAAATATTTGCAATTTTTACGATTGATATCGAAAAAAGAATCGATATATAAAAACACATTTAATGAAATTAACATTGATTAATTATAAAACAATTTAATTTTATTTTTAGAAACATTAACATAATCGTGCAATAACTTTTTACATATGGTGCAATATTTCTAATGCAAATTTAAGATCCAAAAATTTACTTTTTATTAGTTTTAAAAATTATGTAAATCCAAAATTACTTGTTTCTTTCCATAACAATGTCTGTATTAAATATAATTTCATCTTCATCCAATATTATTAAAAAAAAAAGTAACAACGACGCGACGTGAATTACGTATTACAATACCGGCGAATTAGCACCGCCAGGTGTTACTGAACCGTCATGGTCAGCCGTCGATTATTGATTTAGAATAGCCTCTGATCCCCTTTGAAAAATTTGTGAATGGACCGAGTGGTTTACACTCGAGCTTGAACCTCAGCGACAGCATTATTAATTATGGTTCTCTATAAAATCACGACTGCGTGGTCGTGATATAAATAACGCGATATCATAAAGCTAATGATGTTCCATTAAAATATCGCCACGCGAAATTTATTTGGCGAAAAATTCACTTGATGGGTTGTAAACATTTTTACAATAATGAGAAATAAAGAAAAATAGTTGAGAGAATCGAATAAACGAGATGAAAAAAAAAACGGAAGATTTATATACAATGAGTTATATATACTGCAAGTCGCAAGATTTCCTCTTCTGGTCTTGTATAAACAACTAAGAATTGCGTAACATGCGATTTCCGGCCTGAGAACTCGGATGGACCTAGGTCTTTTATCGCATGCAACGATAACACTTATGTTGGATAGATTAGAATATGATTTTGCTATGATATGGAAAAATATATAAATCTGTTTCTTATTGTTGATTTTGCGAGTCTTTTTTTTCTGAATATTATTGTAGAATGTAATTATAATATTTTATTTTTAAATATTGTTGGTGGAATTTATTTTATCTTTATTCAATTTGGATTTGCGAATATTTTTTTCATTTATTAACATTGAGTTGTTTTTGGAATAGTTATTTTTTGATTATGTTATTATTTTGTTGGAATTAGATTTCTAAAATATTATTGAGTGGAATTTTATTAATTATTTTTTATTCAATCACTTATTTGCATTAACATTAAGATTAAATTAACATTAAGATATTGTTTTAGATTATAATAGTGGTTTTTATTTAGACATTTTTTTCAGTTTCATTTTATTAATATTTTTATGTTTTTTATTTATTGAGATTTCAAAATATTAATAATTTTTTGTTTCTGAAACATTATGAAAATATTTTTTTCTTAAATTTAATTTTTATATGTTTTATTTTTATATTTTTTGTAATTTTTATAATTTATATTGTAATTTTCTGTCTTTTATTATTAATATATTAATTATTTTGTTATAATAAATGAAAATATTTTTCTATTATCTATACATATAATATAAATAGTATCAAAAAATCTTAATAATGAAATAAAAAAAATTTTTTATAATTTTCTTTTTTAAATCTTCATATATTTCAAATTTTTAGATTGTTTTGAATGTCATATCATCATATTTTATTAAAATTCTTCTTATGCTAATATTAATATTTTCACTATGATTTTTCAATGAAATAAATAAAACAATATTTTTCTCATCTGTACATGTACATTTTTCTCATCTTGTCGTATTTTTTAATTATTGTCAAAAATTGTCTGGCACTTGTTCGTTATACTAGCTATTCTGGGATATCCTGTATAAGCCAGTCGAGTGTCTAAAGCGACAAGCTGTGCAGTCAGACATGATTCCTGCCGTTTGTTCGAGTCATTTCAATAAAATGATAGAATAGATGTGTATGCGATTCACATTGTGTTGGTAATCAAACTCGTGAATGCTTGGATAAAATTCAATTTCTTCCTGCTATTGATCATCGACAAATTTTACACGTGTCTTTTGTTAAGAATATTTTATTATCATTTTAATATCATTATTTATAAATCATGGAATATAAACGATATTTAATTCTTATTGATATGAATATATTTTCTCCATGTTATATTTTTATGCGAGAATGCTTTATTTCATCTTTAATTTTATTTAGTAAATACATTAAATTATAAGGATAATTGTTTCATTTTTTCATAAAAAAATGAGTTTTAGTATTTATTATGAATTCTATTATGAAAAAGATGAAAATTTGGATAAACAATAGTTGGAAAAACAATTTATTAACAGAAATCTATATCAATTAAGGTAATATCACTGATCGTATGTAATGAGTATATATATAAATCTTTTTTGATATTTTACATTATATATTTGATATAAATATTGCTTGTATATTAGCATAAGAAAATACCTATTATAAAATATTTTATAATATTATTGATTAGTAGTTTTTAAAACTATTATAAAAAATTTATTATTTAAAAGTAACATTATTATTATCGTACTTAAAAACATTTTGAACTTAAATATTTTAAATTTAATTTAATTTTAATTTAAAATTTATCAATATAATTGGAAATTTATCTTCAACATTGATTCTTGAATATATAAAATTCAATATTTTGAATAATTTTTTCTTATAGATATATATAATTATCGTTCAGCTTACATACAAAATATATAATAAGAGATTATTATTTTAATTTAAGTTATTTATCACTTACAATTAATATCGATAGAAAATTTAGATATGCAAAAATAAAATATAAAATAATCCTTGATCGATAGAAATTATAATGATTAAAATATAAGCATCATACTTATTTATCTATCATTATATCTTCAATTATTATAATTTTATTTTTACATTCCATGAATTCGAAATAAGATTAAGATATTTCAACTTTATTTAAAATTTATGAAGAAATAGTTTTTTTATTTTAGACGTCAATTATTGAAATATTATAAAAACAATAAATAAACATCGATTATATTGATGAAGAAAGTATGAAATTATTTCTTTGCATGTTCTTTTTTTTTCATATAATAAATTTTACAAAATTCAAGTTAAAATATTTTCTAAAATAATAATTTTTTATTATGAATTTCTAATAGTTTAGGGAATAACAATGCATAGATTAATTTATTAAAAAATATATGATTTCATTTAAAAAAACAAATTCTTCTAAATATTCACTTACAAAAAAAACTAATAATAATCGATTTCTAATAAATCTTCTTCGATACCATATAACTTTTATGTGAAACATTTTTTTTATAAAATATAATTTTTAAATTATGTAAATGGTTATATTACTCATTCTGAATTTTGATATATAAGTATTTACATAGTAGTTGTACTCATCTCCATTACTGTGTCCGGTCTACCCTTCCAATCACGCTTCTAATCACATGGCAAAAAAGAACATTTCAAGTTTATATCATTTACCCACATATCTATTTCCCTATTTCCAAATCTACTCATTTTTCTATATTCGCCGAATTTCAAAGGATAATCACGCGTTAGATAATTATTCCCTGGAATATGTCTATGTTCATGGAAAGATTGGCCCCCTTAGAGTCGAGGACATATGGCGGGTACAATTACTCAGTAATGATATACAATTAATCGAATTCATCGAGGGGCTGTGGTGCACGAGACACGCTTGCTTCCTCGAAAAAAAATCAGAGGGAAGCCCTTCGAATCAAAATTCTCCGCGTGTCTTGCGTGTCCCTTGACTATAACCGAGAGAAAATTGCCTACAGTCATAACCGGTCAATTTTTAATATCATGACGAAGCGTCACGGGGCTTCACCTGACTGTTAAGCATAAAAATTATCGCCCTTCTTTCGATATATCTTCGCCAGTATTCCTTCTACGATCGAAATTATCGTTTACGTTTCCACTCCTTGTGGATTCGATGGATTAAAATATTGGGATGGGCGTTTTATATCACGAGGGATGCATAGAGTGGGATGAATTATGAAAATACGTATTCTGAAAAGGGGGAGTGTTTCGAGGGGAATGGATTTAGAAATGATCTGAGAATGAAAGGTGTTGGAAAAAGTTTTATTTTTATGGGGTATCCGATATAGGTGTTCGTTAGGTGTTTAAGATGTGTGGAATTTGTCTGGGACTAGCGTGAAAAAATTTTATCTAAACCCATCAAGAAAGATGAAGTGTAAGAGTTGTAATTTTTCTTGATTGCTCGTAAAGAAATCTCGTTTTTTGGATTGAGTAATATCTAGAACTCCATGTAAATTAAAGAAACGTTCAATTTTTCAATTTTTATAACATTTTTTTCCAAACGAAGAAATATATTTGTTTCTAAATTGTAAATTTTGTTGATTTTCTTTTGCCTCTTAATCGATTGAGATATTTCTTAATAACAGAAAATTATTAGGGATAAGTTGAACGAAAAAAGATATTTTAAAAAAAATATTTTAAAGATATTTTAAATGTAAATTAGGATGATAGATTATGTGAGTAGAATAAAGTACAAAATAGACAAAAATTTTGTTTAAAAAAAGAATAAATAAACATGACAAATTTTAATATAAATTAAGAAATATAAGAAAAATAAAAATATTTATTAAAAGTGCATTTCTCAAATATAAATTTTTTCTTACTCTAAAAAATATCTACATTCATTTGATATCTTAGAAATATTTAATTATTTAATCATAAAATAATTAGAATCATAAATTTATAATTAATCTTAGAAATTAATGATTAATGAATTAAAAAACTAATATTTTGAATAATTCTTAATCATATATATCTAATCAAATATTTCGGATAATCGGATATTTTACTATATTTTCTGTGCTTATATATGCCTATACACGCTTAAGATAATAAAAATAAAGAATGATTCAATCAGATTATTAAATTACAGTTTTACTACTGAACTATAAATAGTAATATTTACAGAAAGATCGTATAAATTGTTAAATACCTAACCTGTGTTACCTGACGACCATTTCTGTTCGAATAAATGAACGTGAGTCTCGTCGAAAAATAATTTCGTAATAGCAATGCCGCTTTACGAGCGCGCGATTCGCCGTGAAAAAAAATTACAGAATCCGATTACGCCCCGTGGAAAAAGTTTATTACTCGAACTGGATCGTGCCTCTATTACTTAACCGAGATTTTATTGCTTACCAGTTCGAACACGGCGAGTTCAATCAAATTAAGCACGAAGATGCGTGGCGTAAATCGTTTCCTCACCAAGCGTTCAAATCACTGATTTTCCTCGCGTACGATAGACTTCCTCAGACTCCTTTCACGTTTCTCTTGATTCGGTTTCTCTATAACTTATTTATCGTTAATCGCTTTTTACTCAATAACGAACGTTTCTTGTCTTTTAATGCGTTGTGTGATTGATCGTCATGGTCGTTAGTCGAGGATATGTTTATTTAGTGCGAGGTACGACTCGTGAGAGTTTATGACATTTCTTGCGGGCAGATATTGGGTAATTTGTTAACAAGAAGTTTATTGCAATTCGCACGAAGACTATGTTGTTTGAGTTGACAGGGAAAGTTGAAAGAAATTAAAAAAGATTTAATTATTATTTATTTTTTTTTTTTACTATAAATCTTGATTCAAAATTATAAAAAAGTATACATCTAATTAAAAGTCTGCAATAAATTTAAAAAAGTGAAGTATTTTTAGATTGTTACTTTCGCTAATGTATTTTTCCTTTGTTATAAAATTTCCCAATTTAAAAAAAAATATCAAAAGAAGAAAATGATTTAATCGAAAAAAATTCAATAATCGTAATAACAATAAATAATAAATATAGTCGACTAACGATATTTATGTTGCATATAAATAACAAATCAATGATTAAACGAAGAGGAAAAAAGAAATTAATTACATATCTAAAAAAAAAAAAAAAACAAAAAGAAAAAATAATTTCAATACTCCATTATTTAATGAAATATGAAAAATTATAATCTTAAGGCTTCGCTTCTGTATCGATATAATTAATTCTGATATCTATCAGACACCTTATTTACAAGAAAATCACGTAAAATATCAAGCCTCGTATCCAGCTACGAAATTAACAAATGCCTACCTATTCAGTAATAAACATCTCCTGCCGCAAGAAATATCTCCGAGCCCGAGGATTCCTTTGAGAAAGCCAATAACTCAGGCACAATGACTTAAGTTCCTAGATTCGTATATAGTCATATATATATACTATGTAGGTAAACCTTCAATCTCTTTTAGATACTAGGTACTATTTTTTTTTCCCTCTTCCTGCCTTGATCCTGAAGAGGATCTTAGGCCAATCCACCGTTCGAGGGTTAATAGCAGGCAATTTTGGAGGCTTGCGTTAATCATTCGTCGTTCTTCATCGTTCCGAGAAAATATACGACGCGTCGAAGGTGGATAAGATCGTGTTGCCGATCCTGATCGCGGAGAGATCGCCCCGTCCAAGCGAATAGCTCGGCCGTTTTCAGCTACGCGGACGTTCACTGTTCAAGATCGAGAGTCGGGGCACACCCCTCGTACATCACGTCGAACGAGTAGATCGACCGATCCACCCACGAAATGAATCATGACCGCGCATACGATACGATCGAAAATTCACGCGGGGATATGTTATATCGGTCATTCTGACTGGTTGCACAACGGTAAGCTGCAAGTCGATTCGAGCGTGTAGGGGATGGAAAAATGACGACAGCACGGTGACAATCTGTTCTTGATTTTTGCAATATGTATGATTACTAAACGTTTGCTCAAGTTTAATAATAAAAAAATAAATGAAAAAGTTTTTCTTTGGGTAGAATGATATAATAATATAAATTTAAAATGTGTATATTTACCTGTAATAATATGTGTTATAATTTTAAATTTTAATTAATTTTAAATTATCTTAAATTACGTATGTATGATTCATATCATTATCGTTAAATAATTTCTAAAAAAACTTTGTAAGATAAATTTTTGAAAATGTAATACATTATTAGATTGTGAATTTTTATTTTATTATTAGTTTATGTAAAACAAGCTTAAATATTTAATTACGATACATGAATAGAAAATATGTCGTATTATTCAAAATATATGCTGAATAATATTTGTATTAAATTATTAGTAATTTTATTATGTAAATTTATTTATATTTCTATTTCACAAAATATCATATAATATGTATTACATATATATATATACATACATATTGCTTCAATATTAAATTGGGTCTTTCGTGTTCTTACTATTAATAAATCATTCAATATTTTTCTTAATTTTTAACAGTTCGTTGTACAGTACATCAAAATTCATTCGAAATACGATTAAATTTATTTATAATATTCAATTGTAAAATTAATATTAAAAAAAATATATATAACATATTCATTTCATATTGTTTAAAACGTAATATGAAAAATACGTATAAAAATCCACATCATTAGTGATTCAAAAACAAAAACAATAACAGAGCTGAAAATATAGAACATATCTTTGCATAATTGCAAGATCAAGATTTGCTGATTGAACAACACAATTAGACAAAAATAAATATAAAACGAGAAAAATGATATTTATTCAAAATTTACGTTCTCTTCAATTCTACATATACCTTACTTATGAATAATTTCCAATACACGTTTTATATTTTCAATAATTTATCTTGTATTCTCGGCAACGTTACTCGAATATGCGCGTTGCATAACAGCAACGATACGTCGACGTGTCCGTAAGAAAAGAGTATCGGAAATTCACGGTACACATCTCGAATACAGACATCCGTTCAGATTAATAAGTTCCGGCATACTGTATTGGACAGCGGCAAGCGAAATAAGTAATAAATAAGCCGATAGGAGATCTAAAACGGAACGCTACATATATTTGCATTTTACACTAGGATATACCTCGGCGCGCGAGTTCACGTGAACGTGCGTAAAGATAAATGGAGTCGAGCTAGGAGCACCGCGTAATTCCAATGCTGGGCTACTGATTCATTCGACATTGTATTTGTTTCCTATCTGAATAACGTGAGACTACGAAATCGTATTGTTCGTGCACCGTTCCCGTCGCGGTATTGTCTCTACGCTTAAAAATCGTTGTTTTAAGCCTTTGAGCGAGTTCTGCAGAATTTTAAAATCTTCGGCCTCGTACTAGATATTTCAAAATTATAGTTTCTAAACGATAGCATAGATATACATACGTATAATGTATATATTTTATTTAAAAATAAATATATTTTTTTTTATTTTTTAACAATTATTTTAAAAATAAATCAAAGATGTAATAATTATAAATATTAATATTATTATTATTAAAATTTGGAAACTTTTTATTTTTATTATTTTATTAGAATTTGTTATAATTATATTTAATAAAATATTTCAATAAGCTAAATTATTATTAAATTAAAAACGTAATTTTTTATTTTTTTTCAAAATTCTTCTTTTTCTTTGTTATTATAGAGGTATTTTTGTTTTTATTTTCATTTCTATGTTTTTATAAGATAAGATTTATATATAATTATAAAATAATTATAAAAAGTAATATATATATTACTTTTATTAATTTCATTTCTGAAATTATAATAGAACAAAACTTTATCAAAAAAATCTGAGAAATTTATGTTTGAATTAATAAATGGATAAAAAATGATTCAAGGAATGTATGAAACGTTCATATAACTTTGATTCAATCCAAATGTTTCTGTATACTTAATGAGTTTAAGGAAAAGAATGTTAAATATATAAAAAGGAAAACCGTTTAGAAATTCATTGATTTAATATCTACAATGAATTATAACTCATTCATACCTAGCATTGTGGGTTAGCAGCAACATGATGTATGGTGAATGAATACCTTGTAACACTTCGTAGAATTTATTTGAATCAATCTCAGCATCATTGTTTTAATCACATTCGAGATAAATACGACATAACTAAGTGTCCTATAAAAGAATATGAATTTCTAACAAGAAAAGTTATCTGGATTTTTGAAATTAAAAATAAAGTTATAGAAATTGTTATTCTGAAACTTGAAATGTATAAGTATCATTAATCGAAAAATTTAATATATATTCAAAAAAAGAACTCGTTAGTGAATAAAAATAACCTATTTTTTTATGTAATTATTAATTTACTTTAGATCTTAAAAATTTTTCTAATTAATTTATTTTAGATCTTAAAAATTTTTCTAAAATTTAATTTCATAAGTAGGATATCAATACCAGTTCAAATTTTACAATTCCACTATTCATTTCGTTCATTATAAATCTTATTGCTTAATTAATTTACACTAATAATATTTATATTTTTATTTTATATTAATAATTTCTAGAAATTATTCAAACAATTTCAATGGTAAGAGAAAACAATCATATCTAATATATTCTAATTAGTAAAATTTGAATGATATATCAAACTGTATAGCATTATAACTGTATTGCACTAAAAATGCAGTCATAAAATGACTTAAAATTTATGATTAACGATGTAATTATTGAAAAAATTAAAGATAAATTTAAGAGTAAGATAACAACAATAAAGATGTTTTTTCAAAGTATTTCATGTTTATAAACATTCATTAGTAACAAAAACAATTCTTAATTGATATGAAATACAAAAAAAAAAAGTAACAACGCGGAACTGCTTAACATTGAAAAAAACTTTTAATTTGGACGCTCAGAAAAATTGGAAAACAAATCAAAAAGTCATTAATCAATCTAGCGAGATTTCATTATAATACAAACTTTATTAATTAACTTCGACGTTTCAAAAAATTGTGCCAATGTAATATAAAAATATAAAAATATTCTCCGCAAACATTTATAATCCGACACGAGAATATCGAATCTAATTCTTCAAACAGTATGAAAATTAATGTCAAAACTTTAGAGACCTGCAATCTTTTATAGTCTTTTGTCTCCGAACTGACTCTTTCGATGGCCCGCATCGGAAAACATCCAGCGATCAACGATTCTCATCCACCGTTCGTCCTTTTTGGTGTTCAACAAGTCTGCGAAACCGCAAAAAAGAAAGACGACACCGCGGCGAAAACTGGAATACCCGAGTGGAAAGGTCGCGACCGTTTCACCGTCGCGTCGCGGAGGAACGCGGTTGCGGCGAGACGGTAGCAAGAGCGAAATTGACGCGGTGGCGGCGGCGGATCCATGACGCGGTCGGCGAATATAGACGTACGGTCGGTCGGGTTCGGTGCATTGGGCAACAGGTAACTCTGAAAGTAAAGCAATGCGAGGGTACGGGCGAAACGACCGCGAGAACGGCCGCTGAAACAGGGTCGGAATGAGAGGGAGCAAGATTAAAGGGGGGCAGAGAAAAAGAGGAAGACGGAGAGGTAGAGAGAGAAAGAGAAAGAGAGAGAGAGAGAGAGAGAGGGAGAGGGAAAGAGAGAAGAAAGAGCGTGACAGCGTGTATCAAGAGGGAGGAAAGTAAGAGAGAGCGGAGGAGAGAAACAGAGAAAGCCGGACGTGTAGCAGCAGGACGTGGAAAAGAACGAAGAAGGAGAAACACGGGGGGACGAGAAAAAGAGGGAGCCGGAACGGNCTGATGGTGGTGGTCGCCTTATGGTTACCTTGAACACCGGGTTGCACCGCGCACACCTTGCACAGTTACCCTCTGCTCCAGTTCCGCGCCGCAACTCGGGGCTATCGTTCCTCGTCGATCGCGATTTAAATCGGTTGCACATCGTTGCACGAGATTTTTAAATCCTTTTCGCGGTATCGTTCGAACGAACAGTGACCTCGACGACAATTCGAGAAGACAATCCGATGAGATCGGTAGATACAAGTGGACACAACGTTATCTTTTATATTTGGAGAGCGAAAATTTCCGTATATAGCGATCGAATTCGATTGCATTCGACGATCGAAAGAATCGAAGTCATCTGCTCGGAAGCGACAAGCTTCGCAAGAATGTTTCTTGCGCTCGAGCTATCTCGGATGACTAACGAGCTGTAAGATCAGTTGCATCGTCGAAGAAGTAGAACTGGATCTTCGAGATAGGAGGCGACAACCCTTACACCTGTCCCGTTCAAGTGTCCGATTGGTGAACAGGGTAAATCGATCATGAAATTTTAATTACAACGGCTATAATCCGAGTAAAAAGAAGAGAGGAGATCAGATACGCATACGCATTATCGCCAAGACTGGCAGGTGAACGATGCTGTTGTTAGTCCACCACCGATCTTGACACGGTATATCGGATCATTCGGTTCGCGGAACAGGCTGCTTACTTTGTGGGACGTAGTTTAAGGTATCCCTGGTGGCATTCACCGTGGCGTGGAACCAGGTGGCAAGTTGGTTCGATGGAATCGTGGCATACAAATTTCCGTGGTTGAAATAAGGCGTGTCACGCCGAGAACCGCGACAACATTTTTGCGGGCCAGCTATAAGTTGAAAAAAACTGACAAAAGGGAAGAATAAAGAAGCGGAGTGGGACAATAAGAACCGGTAGCACGGGAGGGGTACTCGTTGAAAAGGAATTCCTCTTCGTTAAGTTAGCCGAACAGAGGAGGAGAGGAGTGTTCGTGGCCCCGATGGAAAGAGAAAAAGAACGCGGGCAACCGTACGGAGAAACGAACGTTTCCTTCATCTTCGTCTTCATCCACTGATTCTTCTTCTTCTTCTTCTTCTTCTTCTCCTTCTTCTCCTTCTTCTTCTTCTTCTTCTTCTTCTTCTTCTTCTTCTTCNTTCCTCCTCCTCTTCTTCTTCTTCTTNCTTCTTCTCTTTCTCCTCTTCCTGCGTGCACCGCGTATATGCGAAACGAAACGAAACGAATGAACGATCGATCGATCACGCTCTCCCCGTGCGATCTCAGCGGATTTTTAACGCGGCTATGATGAGTCGATCGATAAGTCCACATCACGGAATTGTTAGCCAGATCGGGACAATAAGACGATATCCTCGCGTGAGCGATTCTACGCCAATAATACGTCGCGTGAGCTTGATATCTACGATCGGGCAGAAAGCTCGGCTATAAAACGTTCTCGCGTAAATGATCATACTTGGCTTACTTGGCTTTTTTTAATTAACGACGGTCCTCTAATGATCCGGCAAACTGCGTAGCAAACGTTAAACGTTCACGAGACATTAGAAGAATCGACTCATCCTCTCAATCTGATCTTAATGTCATCCGTGATGCGGATAATTGCATCGCGATTGCGATTTCGAGGAATGAAAAATCAACGAAGACGACTCATCATAGGTGGAAATCAAGAGTGAAAGCGTGGATCGAGGAAGCTGATGGAAGTTCGTCGAAAGAGAGGAGTGGAATCAACGAGCGATTTCTACCCGGTATAGACACATCAACGCGGTTGTTCGCGCTTAGTCACCGCCTCGAGCGGACCATTCTCGAGTATTTGGCGATTGCAAACATTCTCGCTGGACCAGTTAATCGGTGCAAACACTTTACACTGTCCAAATGTTGGCTCCATAGTTTGCGCCTGTCAGCGCAGTGTGCCGCTTTGTCTCGACAGCTCTCAGATGAAACACCGTGCGCGGTGACTTTAACGAGGCTCCTCGTCGATGGAACGAAGATTGCTGTTCGAGTTGTTGCCGTTCGGCTAATAAGAGATATTTTACGGATGATCGCTGTATGAATATTACGAACAATTTTTGCAATTTTTATTGGTTATGCGTTTATAACATTTTGCAATTATTGTTATTAATTTGTATGGAAGAGGGTTGAAAAAGAAAGTATCTTTAAAAGGAACTATATATCGTGTTACGAAATATAAAATAATTGATGTGAAAAAAATCATTCGTTCGAGTTGAATTTTTATAAGAAACAATCTCGTTGAAATATTAAAAAGAAAGAAAAAAAAAAGGGACCAGAATTCGTTCGAGGTAGATCGTGTTTGTATACGAGTGTGAAAGAGTTTCGTGCGAGAAATCGTGCAATGCCGTGCGAGAGGACCGTGAAACGCGTGTTATGCCACTGAAACGACAAACATCCGATCTGCATCCGGTTGTCTGACTGCGGAAGCGTAAAATTCCCGTCCCGTGTGCATCCGTTTTATGAATTCAATAAACAAGGGGATTGTGATGTAAGAGATGCGTTGTGGTGACATCGCGGCAACCGCGATAGCCCTTCTCATTCTTGGGCAGATCCAGGGACCACGGCAGACGAGGTAAGTTATCTTTGTTCATTCAAAGTTTTAGCATCCAATTGAATCTCGAAATTTCGAAATTTTCTAGTAATTAATAGTTATCGGTGTTGAGTTAATATTAATCTTATCAATCAATATTAATTTAATAATTTATAAATTATAATTTGCAAGTAAATTATCAATATATATTTTTTTCAAACGTGTATTATTTATTATATATAACTTTATTTTATAAGTCAATGTGAATTTAATAGGAAAAAGTGACTTGATTTATTGTTCACTTGATGTGAAATCGTTAATGATTTTATACGAATGTTTATTTAATAAAGATTAATATTGATCTGATAAGGTATGCATATCAAAAATAAGAATTTTAATAATTTTAACTTGATAATCTTAATCATATTTTATGTTTTCTGCAGATAATTGTTGCTATTTTTGTTTATTTTATGAAAAAGCTTTGAACAATTTTATTTAAATAGTTTGTCAACTTTTATCAATTTTATTGGTTTTTTCATGTGTTTAAAATATAAATCTATGATGAATCTGATCAATAACAAAATAGTAACTTGATAATTATAAAAGTATTTTTACAAATTTTTAAAAAAATTTCGTAAAAATATTTCTATTTTTATAATTCCATTATGTATATTTATTTCTAATTCTTATTATATGTTTTATTATTTTTATGTTTTTAATATTTTATATTGACATTAATTATATATAGTCAGTTATAAAAATATTTGTACATTACATTATAAAAATTTAATTTTATTTAAATAAAATTCTCTTATTTTTAACAAAATTTTGTAAATATTTAGAATATAATTATGTCGTAATCTTTTTTAGCAGAATATTACTTTAAGGAAATGAAATCAATACTTTCAACTTTTTTAAACATAATTTTGTAATAGTATGAAAGCAAAATTTTAAATGATAAAATGTTTTTTTTTTTT
>NW_006264074.1:151906-159562 GCF_000469605.1 Apis dorsata
ATTTAAAAATAAAAAATGGCGAAATTTTAAATTAATTGATTACACATCCCCAAAGAAATTTTTCGTCAGTAAAAAATTGTTCCATACATAATCTATCGTAATTTACATACGCAAATTTCAACAAAATCAAAATTTTCGACAATATAATAAATTTTCTTCTAATATAAACTATGAATATGTCTATGCTTGACATATCATTCATACATGAATTTCAAAATCAAGTAAATCGTAAAAACTTCCAAACCATCATTCTAAAATTTCCAAACATACCCTCTACCCATCATCACCCGTCACGTAGTTCGTTAACTTGCATTAACACCCTAGCGCCGCGTGTTGCGTCTCTACACTCATTCTCCGCAGAAGAATGAAAAGAAAAAAAAAAAAAATTCGCAACTTTATCATTGCATTCATATTGTGCTTCACCGTCTGCGCGACACGTACCCCATGCCTCACTTCAATAACAAAGTAGAGAAGATAGGGTCCACTATAGGTTATTTGTAAAGTAGCTTTTTATGTTGGTCGGCTGACAATATTCACAAAGGCGTGTCCCCTCTTTTTTTTTCACGAGAGAAAGAGAAACAGAGAGAGAAAGAGAGAGAGAGAAAACAACGACAGTAGGAAAAGAGAACCAACGCCGACACGCAACGGGGCCCAGCGAAGCGAGGTGATCGCGTTTGGGGCCTCGAAGGGATCCGGAACGACGAAGGGACCACCTCGATCGAGATTCGGTTTCGTCGCAGAGACTCAATCGTTCGCACTTCACCGGTAGATCCAACCTGAGATAAGGGTAAACGACCTATCCCCGGAGGCTGTTGTAAAAATTGGCCGACCCGCTACGGGGGTACGCTCAATAAACCTTTCTTTTTCCTTTCTTTCCTCTCCCCCTTTATTCTTTCTCTCGCACCGACACTGACGAAGCGTGAAGGCTGGTTCTAGGTGAAATTTACTGTTGTTTTTGGTAATTCTGGGGCTGGTTAGAGGTATGAGAAGAAGTGAGATAGATCTTGAAATCCTTTTATAAGCCTTTTTGCTTCCTTTGACTTTCCTTGGGAAAAGGATTTGTTGGCGTTTTAGTCTTTTTCTTTTTTTTTTTTTTCGATAATTGCGATCTATGTCTACGATCCGTGAAGATAGATCAGAGTTCATGAATCTTTTCTAAACTGTTTTTGTAGGTTTGTTATTTTCTTTGACACATAAAGAAAGAAAAATTGACAAGGATTGTGGTAAGACCAAGTTTACTTTTCGATGATGCTTGTGTATTTAAACTAAGCGAATATTTCCTAATGTTTTTACCTTTTTGTTTTCTTCGACAAAATGGAAAGATTAAAAGGGTTTCTGAAATTTTTATTCCTTTTTCGATAAGTTTCATTAGAGATATTGAAAATCTTTTCTGTTATAAATTTTCTATTTTCTTCGATAAAAGAAAGTAGATTAATAGGAATTATGATAAGGCAATTTTTATTATTTGTTTTTAATAATCTTTTATACTTATTGTATTTAATAAATACTTATTAAAATACTTATTGCGAAAATTTCGAAATCTTTTCAAGATTTTTTTGTTTTCTTTGACAATAATTGTACGAAAATAGATGATACAGAACAGATAGATATATTTTACAGAATAGATATATTTTATTATTTTTAAAAATTTGAATTATAAATAAATAATAATTAATAAAACAACTAACTATAAGTCTATTAAAAATGAAATATAATAGAATAGTATTTATAATCTCTTATTAATATATTAAAATTCTAATTCTACTCTAATGAAATATTCTTTTACTCTCTAATTAAATATTCCAATATCATGTAATATACGAAAAATACTAAGTACTTTATTCAATTCATCACGATTATTGCTTTTATACAAAAATCATTATAAAAAATTATGTTAAGATTAATTATTAAAAATTATTATTAAAAGTTAATTCAATAAAAGTCAAAATTCACTCTTTGTATGAAAAATAATTATACTGTCAATATTTCATATAGAAATTCATAAAGATTATAAACGAAATTAATATATTGTAATTAAATTTTTTTATTATTTAAAATTTTAAACAAGATGACAACATTTTTCTCGTACTTTAAAAATTTTTAAATAATTAATTATATTTTAAACAATATAAGTATATTTTTAACAATATAATATTTGTATATTTATCAAATATTTTCTGCGTTAAGAAAATGTTATTGCAATAATTTATATATCTAAATAAAAACTAAATTTTTATCTTAAAAATATAATGACTTAATTGCTTCATGTTTTTTAAAACTAATTTTCAAAACATTTATTAATTCATCGATAATTATACGAAAGATATAATTAAATCATTTATTCTATATCCAGATTTTAAAATAAAAAATAAAACAATTTCATATTAATAACATTGAAACTTATTTTTCATTATTCTTGTAACAAATATATTTTGAAACAATTTTTAAAATTATCAGTTAATTAATCAGTTTTTAAAATAATCAGTTAATTAAATCAAAAAGATTTCGTAAAGAATTCTTTCAATAATCGAAACTACAATTTTTTCTCGCGAATATATAATAAATATATATAAACGAAGTGCCATTCATGTAGAAAAAATGAAAAATGAAAGAAAGCATCAAGGCCATATGAAGGGTTGCATCTAGAGGCAAATGTAACGCGAGGCAAGCTCTGCTCATCGTATCGACACGTGCTGCGGACCCGTCACACCTTGTCAAACTTTCACACCTGTGCTATGAAGTTTGATGCACGGCCCAATGTTCTTACGCGTATGATAAATTCAGACAGCTCCTTGAAAATCATGCATTGAATTACGGTCTTCTTGGGCGCATCCTCCTGACGTTTACACGTGTTCCTCACCAGTGTGTATTAATTTTACCGGCATTTTACAAAGTATTATATACGACGAAATCTACGCGTAACGTTGCATGCTCGCCGACGATTTAGCTGTAAATCTTTGCGGCCACAAGATTTTAAAAGTCACTCTAACATTCTTAAATGCAGTTTCGTAAATTAGTTACGAGAAAGGAATTTTATAATATAAAATTCACATATTTTTATATATATTTTTTTTAAATTTGCAACTTTGCGCAAACGTTTTAAGTGTTTTCTTTTTTAACTCATAATTAAAAGAATTTCAGAAATATTATTTTTTTTAAATATTATTTTTTTTTAATTGTGGAAATATTTTTTTAAATATTATAAAGATAATTTAAAATTACATAAATTATGGAAATTTAAGAAATCATTGTAAATTCGTTTGAGTATTTTAATCAATTTTTTAATCTAAGTTTTAAAATTTTTTTAAAATGTTTTTGAACAAAAAATTTCAAATAAAAGTTTATTCTATGATGATTTTAAAAATTATTATATTTAGAAGATTATACGTGTATTATTGTTTTAAGAATTATTATTTTATTTAAGAATAATTAATATTGATGCAAATTTTTTAAATTATATTACATTATATATTTCAACTAAAAAATTCACACAAAAGAATAAATACTTAATTCACAATCTTTCTTTGTATCTAAGATCCTATGTATTCCAGCTATTCATATATCTAAACCACATTCCATCATACAACTACCAAAAATTCCCCTAAATTCTCTTCTCAAGCGAACAACTGCTTTATTTTTAAACCACTCATACCGAATTCACGGCACCGCATCAACATTCGTCGTCTCGAACAATATACATTAAAATATGAAAATATGATACAAAATTCCATATACTATATCATCTTTCTTCACTTAACTAATTATACGTTTCTTATTCTACGTTACATTCTATTTCTCATTTTATCGATCAACTTTTTTTACCATTCATAGATTGCATTAATATTTATCGGATTATAGATCGACGATGGCGGTGTCAATCAAAATATTTTCATTCGGTTGAAAATTACATTTCACTATTTTATATTAACCGTAATAAGATCGTAATAGAAGTAGCCGGATAGAACCGGCTCACAAAGTCGCGTAAATTGCTGTTATTAAATTACTAAGAGATAATTATCATTGACGGTTGATAGAATATCTTTGCCACGAATTTGTATAATCTTACGTAAAGACACGCACATAGATTCTAATCATTTACGACGATCGCTTTTACGTGATATCTATGTATTAGGAGGCGAATTTAAATTTTTCACTTTGGATATGCATCACGGATGATTCATCCATGTGAAAAATAAAAACTAGAATATTCACACGAGTTCAACTTTTAAAGGAAAGACACGCACGTAACATAAAGCAATAAATTTGTTCCAAATCTGACTCATATACTGTGTGAAAATTATTAATATATTATATTCGTGAGATATTTTTGAAGGATCGATTCTCTTGAAGATCGATAGAAAAGATTATCTAAAGATCAAAACAAACATAAAATATCGATTGAGATTTATTTATTAAGTTATAAATAGAATACGAAAATTTATGGAAAATAAAATTTTTATGATAAATTAAGAAATGAAGTTTAAATAAAAATTTATTTTATTCCTTAAATTTTTTTACATCACATGTATTCTGTAGATTTTTGTATATTCAAATTTTTTATAAATGTATATACATCATAGTTTATTTATAAATAAATAAAAATTTGAATTCCATCTCATTTCATTTAATATAAAATTAAATTATTTATAACTTAATGAATAAATCTCGATATTTTATATTAATTTTTATGTTTGTTTTAAAACAAATATTCAGAATCTCTTTTATCTTATAAATATATTAGATACATATTTTATATAAATTCATATACATATTATATATAATATATTTATATTGATATATCATATGTACATATATGAAATATATGAAATATATATATATATATATATATATATGTTTTAAAATTGAAATATAATCGATGGAAATATCGTATCTCGATAATTAATCGATTATTGTCACAATGATATCAATGACAATGATAGTATTTGTATCGTATTAATTGACTTTAATTATAGTCAATTATAATCTAAATAAAGAACGACTGTTTCTGAAAACTGTATCCGTAAAATCATTCAATTTGTAATACAATTTATTTTCTTTACATATATATAAAGTTCAAGGTTCGAGATATCTTTCTGACCACTCTTTCTCTCTAAAGGTTAATGATTGAATTCATTTCTAGTTAGTAGTTTGTAAAATGTCGGTAAATGAAATAAATGTGTGTCAGAATAAAGACAGATTGGAATCTGAATGGCTGTATACTTGTTTCTGGACAGGTTTAAACTTGTCACTGTTGCTTTACTACGGATGACTCATGTTTGCAATTCATCAAAAGTAGAGATATGTTCAGTAATCATTTGGAATGTTCATTTTAGACGAAACGAAAACAATATTTATACATTTTATTGTGGATTAAATCATAATGCACATCTAACGTATAATTTTGATTAGCGAATGAATTTTGCCACGTTATATTATATATTGCAATTTTGAATCTTAGCAATTTCGAACTTTAAATAATTTAATTTTATATTATGTTGAATAGCATTATTGTACAATACTTTACTAAATAATAATATTAGTAAATTGGTAAGTTACAAATCATATTATTATTTAATGAAAATCATATATTATTTAATTAAACGATATAGAATTTAAAAAAATTATGAAATTTTGTTATTAATATTATAAAAATAATAAATTCAGAAACAGAATGAATGAGATTTTATAAATAAATTTTAAAAAATTTTAAGATGTGTTATTTAACATTAAATAGTAAAATCTTTATTTCTATAATTTATTACAAGTAAATTTATTACAATAAAATTTCATTGATTAATTATTCCACGATTATATATTGTTTCAGATAAAGAAATAAATTGATTTATAAATATTTTGAAAACTAAGAAACTCTAATAAAATCATTTCTCATATAGATTTGAATAATTGTTAAAATTTCCTATCTAGCATTCTAAGAGAAACTAAAAGAAACTAAAATTAAATATTAAAATTTTGTTTTTTATTAAACATCAAGAAATCTAAAGTTTAATCAATTTTTTTAAATCACGTTTTTTATAATAAATTAACTTCACTTTCAAGATTTTTGAATTTACTTAAAAAATTTTAAATAAAAAATATTAAATTTTAAATATATATTGTAATATATCTAGAAAATATATTTGTAAGAAATTAATTATCATCATATTTGTGTAGATATTTTAATTTCTCTTTCTGATTCTCTTTTTTTCTCATATAATATATAATCATAATAATCACAATTGTAAGAAAATAAAAGCATATAGAGTTATAAGGAGTTCTATTCTTAGAATGCAGAATATTCGAGATGAAGTTCGTGTAACTTTATGGGTCTCCCCCTGTTATTGACTTCGATTCACCTTTTGTATCTCTTCACTGGGCAACATCGTTCTGCAATATCTTTTGGATTCGATTTTATTTGTAGAGTTAGTGTTGCACGATATGTATGCGTGCGCGTGCGCGCGCAAAAGGATTCGTTTCTTCTGAGGGGGTTATACGAGACGCATTGTTAGTCTGGTGGAAGTAGATGAAGCGGTAAGATTTATTTTGTAACCGAAATATTTAGATTTTTTTCTCCAATGTTTACAAGATTGAAAATGGGGCTGTTATCGAAATTATACATTCATTTTTGTTGTTGAATTTTTTAGTGTATTAATATTCAAATATTTTCAAATTGAAATAAACTGAAAAAAATTTTCATTGTGCTTCATAAATATATATTGTACAAAAAATAATTTAAATATAATATAAATAAGTGTTAAAAGATTGTTAAAAAATTGTTTAAATGATTGTTAAAAGAAGTGTAAAAAATAATTTAAGTATAAATATATTGATAACTATCCATCAAAAAATAGAAGTATCTAATGGGAATAATAATATATATCTATTATTGTATTTAAAAAATAATTTAAATACAAATAATTATTAAAAAGTATAAAGAATAATTTAATAAGTATAGATAATTTTAAATGATTGTTAAAAGAAGTGTAAAAAATAATTTCAGTATAAGTATATTGATAGCTATTCATCAAAAAATAAAAGTATTTAATGGAAATAACAATATGTATCTATTATATAAAAAATAATTTAAATATAAGTAATTGTTAAAAAGTATAAAGAATAATTTAATAAATATAGATAATTGATAACAATCAGAAAATAAAAATAAAATTTATAAAGTTATGATATAGAGTATAATTAATAAAAGTAATTAACGCATCATTAGAAAAATAAAAAAGCGAAATGTTCTTACATTTATAATGCAATCATTGCCAATTGAATGAAGAGATTGATGAACGTGATCTATACATTGCAAAATTGCAACACGTGAAAGGGAGAATTGCTGGAATGTTGTTTTTTTTTTGCACGGTCGAATAATTATACTCATATAGCACGTTTGATGTATGCAAATAATATTTAATAGATGAAATATTTTATGATGAGAATATAGGATTTTACTCTGTGAATTTTTACGATTTCCTGAAAATTCGTAAGCAAATTTATCCTTAAATCTTATTTATTAAAAATTGCATTCAAAACATTTGTGTAATAATAAAATGTTATAATATATTTTATGTATATATATATTATATATACATATACATATATTTATTATATATATAATATATATAATATTATATATATATATAATATATATATTAT
>NW_006264074.1:160148-161164 GCF_000469605.1 Apis dorsata
GTCATATAAAATAATAATTCTATAATATAAAAATAAAAAATTAAAAAATAAGTTTAATAATGTATTTAAAAAGATATATTTAAAAAGAAATCAGAGCTTTGAACCATTTCAAAAATTAATTTTACAAACATTACTTTTTGCATATTAAAATTAGAAGATTACAAATAAATTTCTTATTAATAGAACACAATGTTTATTAATATAACTATTTAAATTTCTTTACAAAAATCTCTTTTACTAATAGAATTTCTATCTATTCAAATATTAATAAGGAAGACAAAACCATTTGTATAAAAGGATAATAGAACAGACTTTTCTCGATAAATTTTAAAAAAAATAATACAATTCTATTTATTTACAATAAAATTGGAATAATAATGTGAAAATGATTTTTATTATAAAAATTAGGAATCATACTTTTTTTAAATATTAAATTGTACAAATTTTTAATGTATAAAGAAATATGCATTCTTACAAATAATTTTTAATTTCATTTTTTTTCCTTTTTAATACCATTGATTATCGATTTTATATATCACATAATATTTAATTTTGTACCGCTCATTGTTTTCTAATTTCTTAAATATTTTTGATTTCATTTCAATAGTTAATCTATCTAATCTGTCCAATCTAATCATGTCCAATATTAATTTCAATTAAATTTTATTTTCATTGTTGCGATAAAAAATTGTTGATGAGAATTTAAATAGAGAATACAATTTGAATAATAGAATTAGATTAATAAAACTTATTATATTAAAATATTTTAAAATATTTCAGATATGAAAATTCTGTAATTAAAAATCATACAATTTTGATTTTTTCGTTCTACTGTTCACACTTTTGCAACTTATATACAATTATTTGATACTGAAAACACGAAATCATCGGTTTCCATAAATCTTGGAATTCAAATCCGATCGTTGTGCAGAAATCTCGCATTAAACGCCTTTCGATCAATTACAGTTTAAAAAAAAAAAAAAAAGAAGTACACAAAGAGACAATTTCCAAACCGG
>NW_006264074.1:161360-171418 GCF_000469605.1 Apis dorsata
CCGCATTCTTGGGACACAATGTCCGATGATTACGAGTGTTTCAACCCATCGTAAACCTTTCGAATTAACGAGGGGCTCTTGGTAAGAATTTCCGAAATAATAGCGTGTCGTGCTCGTGTCGATCGATCATAATCCGCCGAGGTTCCAAGGCCTATTAATAAGATTTTAAATTGGCCGCGAGATTGTTAATGAAAGCGTGGATATTCATCTCAATTACGAATTTCGATCGATCGGTGGAGGAGAAGAAGAAAGAGTGATAATACAAGTGGGATTCGAGTACTTTGTTCAACGAAAAAATTTATACAATTTCTTAATGATTTTTTATTTCAATGATTTTCTGTTCGGATGATGACTCTGCATGCGGCATTTCATTTTTTTCTTCTTTCTGTACTTAACTTTCTCTATCTACTATGAATAGTAATTATTGAGTAGTAAATATTAAATTGAGTAAATATTAGATTGATAAATATGATAAAGATTAATGTTTAACTGATGCAATTGAATAATTTTGAATTCAGTATTTGAAATTGTATCATTGTTCTTATAGATACATGATATTTTTTATTTATTATATTTATTTACTAATTTTTTTTTAGTTAAAATTCTCATTAATTTGTTTTGTTTTTTCTTATTTTTTTTAAATGAAATATTAATTTATTTATAAGATATTGTAAAATAGAAATGAATTTCATTTGCAGTCGTCTAGAATGTTTTATTTACTTTAAATTATTTAAAAAAATTATAAAACTTTAAAGAAAAATTTGAAATTAAATTCAAGATAAAATTTAAAATGTAATTTGAAACATACATAACTGATTTTAGTATAATTATAAACAGCTGGAATATTAAAACGATTTCGTAGTTAATATTATATCATAAGCTTAACCAGTATAAGTATAATCCCCTTAGGTCCTTATTTAAAGTTTTAGCGAGCATATCGAAGAGCAATTTTAAGCAATTATCAAAATTAGTTTCTGAAAATTACGGGGGTCATAAAATATTATTAGAAAGTATAGGAATATAGTGATGCGCTCCGGAAGTTTCTTCTGAGAGCTGTTTCTACCCCGATTTTAATATTTAGTTTCATTTCTTAAATCTATATTTAACAAATCGAATTTTTTTGTTAAATTTATATTTTATTTATTTTAAATATTATTTTAATAATAATAATAATGACAATGTTTTTGACACTTATTAATTTCAAATTTAATTTATTGTTTGTTATTTAATTTAATTTAATTAAATTACTATTATTAGTTTACATAAGATGAATAATATGATTACTTCAAATAACTTGTAAATTATTTATTTTATAAAAAAATATTTTATATAAAAGTTATATGGTATAGAAGGGGATATAATATGATTTTATTAATTTCTTTCTTCAAATGACATTTGAAGAACATCAATAAAGATCAAATGTTGTTTTTTTAAATGAAATTATCTTTTAATTAATGGAGATGAATGATTATAAATAAAGATTATTATTTCTTATAAAAAATTATCAAACTATAACTTATAAAAAATTATTAATTTAGAAGATATTTTGCAAAACTTATCATATAATAGACAAAGAAATTAAAGTGAACAGAAGAATATTATTTTAGGCGTTCCTTTTCTTTCATTCTTGATATCTTTATATTACAAAATTTCTAAACGAATCAGCTTTATTTTCAAAATTAAATTATCAATATTCTATAATTTTACATTAAATTTTTATAATATATAAATATAAAAATGATACATATATATTGCTGTTACTAAATTTTCATTTATAAATTTACTTAATAATTAAAAATATATGTTATAAAAATTTTCATTAAAAAAGATTTGTATTTAATTACATTTAATCATATTTAAAATTAATATTTTTTAATTAAGCAACGAACATATGAAACGTTATGATATATAATGTATATTTATATACAATATAATTATACCCAGCTTCTGAAGATAACCATCTTCTTCTCTTCTTACAATCGCATGCATTAATTTAAAATCATTCCAATTAGTTGACTTATTTTTCTCACGTTTATACCAAATTTTTTTAATAGCGCGCAAAAAATATAACATGAATTACATTTACTTTATCCGATATATGCATGATGAAATAACTCACAGCTACCCCCGGCAGCCATTGAGCTTGTTGGATTTCTAAGGAACGGATCGCAGTGGGACACGAGTCGAAAGAGAGGCATCGATGTCATAGCGGGTTCCAAGCATTAAATTAAGATCTGACGGTGTAAAGTAAGCCTGACTCGGCCCTCCCGCCGTGAAGAGTAGTAATACCATTCAGTAAGTTTGCTTCAGTAGTAGAATTCGTGTCTTCATCATCTATGGCAGTTAGTCAGGAACCGGCGCACGACTTTTGCCGGAAGAATATTATTATCTGCGATCGAAAGATGGAATGCAAGGTTTCCGTCAGTTTCTTATTATGAGTTTCTCCTGATGCTTTAAAAGAGGATTCATTAAAATCTATTCACTGATTACTTGTACGCTAATATATGAAAACAAATGTTTTTTGCATAAAATTTTTTTTATTTTGTAAAACTTTATATAAATTGTAATTATACAAGTTCTTTTCCATTATTTTTCTGATTGTTTATGTGACAGCTTTTACATGAGAAGTAAGTAGAAGAAGAAAATGAATTCTATTGATTTAATTAGTTTAGTAATTCTATTTAAGTATAAAAAAGACAAAAGAAATGAATTGTGAATAAAGAATAAATATCTTTTAAATAAATACTTATAACTAAATTTTATAGAATTAGATTATAATTATTATAGGTACATATATTATTTTCATTATTTTCCTTAATTCTTACAATACCAGACTTTCTTTAATACATTTCTTTAATACATTCTTAAATACATTTAAATATTAATCAAGTGTATATATAGATATATATATAGATATAGCTTAAAGTAAATAATCAAAAAAGAATAAAGAAAAAATATAAAATAAATTAAAATATTTTATTTTATATTTGTTGAAGTTTTTATTTTTGAGATAATTGAATTTAAAAATTTCTAAAGTATGTAACTGTCTAACCCATTATCTCGTTAACTTTAATCCATAATATATGTTTCTGCTTAATTAATGACTATTTAATGTGTTTATTGATTTATTCTATATTCTATTGATGAAATATTCTATTGATTTATTCTAATATGAATTGAATCAATCTTCGAGTCAATTATTCAATTTTATATGCAAATAAATTTATATATGTTCTATGGTAAAATTATAGAAAAAATAATTCATAAAAAAAATAAATCGAAAGTATAAAATAAAATTTTTTCATTTGAGGCAATTTTTAAATAAATAAAGTTCAAATATTTTTCAAATAAAATAAAATTATTCAATAGGTCATTATTTTATATGTAAAAGAATAAAAATTATCGCTTAAATTAAGTTTTTGTTTTTATGAAATTCGAGATTAAATATATATAATCAAAAAATAGCAAATTATCAAATTCAATTTTCTTGAAAATTAATTTCTATGAAAAAAATTTGCTATATATTTTTATTTATTATTTTCTTTTATTTTTTTTATTATTTTCATATGTATCAAGTTCGTTCGTTCATATCTAATCGAGAAGTAATTTGTATTTGAAAATTTTTAAACTCGAAAATGAAGTCCCAAATGAAAAAATTTATTTTGTATTTTTATTCATTCGTTTTATTTTTTTATGTAAAATCATCATTTTCAATTGTATTATTATTCTATATATTTAATAAATATTCAAAATTGATTTTTCCAAAAACAAAGTATTCAAGACATTCTTTTTTCTTGATTTTTTGAATTATATTATTTTCTGATCTCATTTATAGCAAATTGAATATGTATTCAATAAAATTTCTATCTTTAAAATTATCAAAAATTATGGATAATTACTCACGTCAATTAATTCTATCTTTCATTTCTCTCATTCGTACGTCTATTTCCCTCTTCAAGAAATATATTTTACTTTAAATATTCATAAACATATTAAATAACTTTAATGGAGACAAATTCCAATGTGTGTTAGTAAACCTCTTTTAAACACCACTCCACGACATGAAATATTATTTCCACATTTCACATTCGACTTAAAATAAAGTGAAGCACCTTTGGTTTTTCGCGAAATGAACGCCTCAGGCAACGTCACGCGACTTTTAATCATCGTTACGTTTAATGAATTCGCAACCTGATCAACTTGCCTTCCCTTTACAGTAACGTCGAGCATTTCGCGCGAATTTTAATTAATCTTATTCGCATCGATCGCATAAATATTAATTACACGTGAAAGTGTGATGCGTGAGTAATATCCATCTGAATCGAATATTCATCCGGATTAATTTCTTGTTTTCCATCGAATTGAGGTCCAGATCGTGGAAACATTGTACAGAACACTCTCTTTCTCTTGTGATCTCTCTCTCTCTCTCTTCTTTTATTTTTCTTTCTTTCACTTTTTGAGATTGATGGCTGCAAAAACTTTCGATTCATCGTTTACGAAAGCGGCGCGAATTTTCTCACAAGATTTCTCGATAAGAATCTTTGAAGAATACACGTGCTAATTAAACGATTACCGCTCTCAAATCGAGCGGGTGTGTCCCTTGATGTTTTCAAGATAAATGGGATGTTTTTTTAAGAAAGTTCTTTCAAGGAGGAATCAACGTGGAATCTGGTTGATTATTTTCGACCGGTGTATCTAGGGTAAGTTAATTTTACTCTGAAAGGAAGACTTTCTCGAAAGTTGCCAATTATTAAAAATAATACGAAATTGACCTGATAATAAAATATAATCGAATATATTAAAAATTGTTTTTTCATAGAGAAATCGTGAAAAAGATTTGTTTTTGAAGAAGGGAAGGAAATTGAAGAAATAAATTTAATGAAGGGAAAAATTAAAAATGATTTAATTATTTTGAGAATACTCGTTATAAGTATACTATTATTATATAGTATTATTTTGGTTTGAATTAATTTTGTAACGCGGAACTTATACATTCATTTACAATTTTTATTTACAATTTAAAAAATATTTTATAATTTCTGATCATTCATTCATATGAATTATTATATATTTTCTATCAATAATGATTAAATTTAATCTTATTTCGATTAAAAAATATCTAATAGATACAAAATGTGTACCTATGAATTTTGATTTAAATAAATAATTATTTTTATAATAGATACGATTATTTTTTTCATTAAAAATTTATTTTTTTATAAAATTTTATATATTCATAAATTCTCAAATTGATTAATTTTTCTAATATTATTAATATTGAAGTTTACGTTCAATTTTGGAAATAATTCAATCTAATTTTTTGTTCAATTTATTCTAATCTATATACAATTCTTTTTTCTCATAAATATATTTTGGTTTTTGAAACGTGTTCAAAAAATATATTATATTATACATGCTCGTAATATAAAAATAATATATGTTTATTATATATAAAATACAAATTATTATATTATCAAAACAATATATAACATATCAATATCTGATTTTTTCAAAATTTTTATTAAAATGGAAAAATTATTTTTTAATATAATTTTCGCACAGTGTTTAAATTTATTTTATCATTCCGTTTTTTACCAGTTTTATAAATATATATAATTCGTTGCAGTTCTAAATATTGCATCGTAATCAGAAATTTTAATTCAAAAAATTTATAAAATTTACATGAATCGTGCAAATAAAACGTGCAATACAAAAGAAAATGTAAAACGTAGCACATGCAAAGCATGTATTTCACGTGAAAAAAAAAGCAGTTTATCCTATGAACAAAGATCCCAATTACAAGAATGTAAAAAGAAAAAAAACGAGACCGATCTCTATTAAAATTAGCCTACATTGAATTCTTCGCTTTGTCATCGAGAATGGTCGAGTCGCGCGCAAAAACGGACGGTATCCGTGGAACTGGAATACGTAGGGGAACCTATGGCACGTTGGGGATGGAATGGAACGGCGGAGCACGCGATGCACACGGGACGAAGAGGAGGAAGGAACGAGCGAAAAAAGGCTGGGCGAAGATCCAATTAAAATAACCAGTGGTCAGTCCACGTCGCCCGAAAGAAGTATAATGAGAGGGGGAAATAAATAAAGGAGGGGGGAGGAACGAAGGGTGAAATGGGTGGACGCGAGGTAAAAGGATGAGGTGGAAAGACAAAGGGCGAAACGAAAGACGCGGTCGCCCTTTCGAATAAAAGGTAAGCTCCCCCATTCCCAGCCCCGTGGAGACAGAGACAGGGCACAAAGCGCCATTAAAATATCTCTAAGTGCCCGTGGAGAAACTGCCCTCGTTCGGCCGTGAAAGATGTCTACCTAGGCCCGCGTCCACGCGATTCAAATTGATTAAACGCGCGGATAGTAGAAGAAGCGGGGACCCTCTAGGGTTTCGCCTCGTGTGTTTCGAGCGGGTTAAGAGCCGCTGGTTACCAACCAGCTGAATTCCTCGCCTCCCTTTCACGATGACGGTCCGTAAGATCCGTTCCGGGGTGTCGTTTTTATTGGTTTGTTCGGTTGTTCGATGGTACACGTTGATAGTATCGCGGCCGCCTTGGAATGAGGACCTGCTTTGAACATTTAGTGCAGGTTGCTTGGTGAAATGGAGTATTTTAAAACGCGTTTCAGAAGTGGAATCTTTTATTCGGGCATAGATTTTTGTCTGCGCTGGTTCTGTTTTAGATTTGGAATCGAATTTTTATTCTTCGATGATTTTATTCGTATATGTTTCTTTGTGTTGGATTGTGGATATTAGATTTAGATCGCATTCTTATTGTTCAATTTTATTGAATCTCGTATTACGTATTTTATTTGCGTTACGATGAAAAGTAGATTTAAATTGCAGATAATTATTTATAGAAAAGAATTATTTCTCACCGACGTCGATGACCTTGGAATATATTATCAAGATCATCATTTCGAATAAATTTTTTCTCTAAATGTTATGTTTGGTTTTGTTTTTAAATAATTGAAAAAAAACTTGTTAAACTTATAAATGTATATTCATTATGGCTTCTAGACAGTCTTAACTTAATGATAACTTAATTACATTCCTATATAATTTAATTTAATTTCACTTAAAGAAAAAATGAATTAGAGGTAAAAGTAGGTTATATTTTTTTCGTTTTCGTTGCTTAATAATGATCGCATTCTAAACTATAAAAAAATTAATAAATTATAGGTTAGATTAAATTAAGTTAAATCTCAAGTTTTATTTATTATTTAATGATTTCTATGTAGATTAATTTAAACGGTAAAGGAGAAAAATTAATGGATTATTAGATTAAATTTCATTATTATATATAATTTCATTATATAAATCATATATCATGATTTTTTACAATTTGTGTAATTTATCATAGAATTATTTTTCGTGTTTATTATTATTAATTAAAAAAAATTTATCACAATTATTATATAATTTCGTTATGATTATATTTTAATAATCTTATTATTTCCACAATATGTATGCTTTTTATTCATAAATCTTAGTATATTATACATTACAATTACAATTATAAATCTAAGTTTCATCAAAAATTTTTACATACATCTCGAAAACTAAATAAAAAGTAGTATATAAATATAGTACATAAAGAAAAATTATTAATTATTCGAAATCACATCTTTAATAATATATTTTAAGAATCGAAATCGATAAGGAATAGATATTCTTTTGTAAATAATTATCGAATTTGATTTAGATTATATTTTGATTGAAATTGTCTTAAGCATTAATAGCTATTTAAGTTTCTTTCTATTGGGCGTAAAAGTAGATTTGAATATCTATTCTTCGGTAGATTAATAAAACTGACTATCCGAAGATTTATTGACAAGAATCTCATACTTATAAATATAGTATCTGAGTCTTTTTCTACTCACACTTTCAACTTATTAATGGAAGAACAAGTTAAATCCTTAGACAGATTATTCTTTTAGACACAATAATTTATTTCCTGAAAGTTTATTTATCTATCTTTTTAATACACGATTAAAATCACATTAGAAACATATAATATCCCATATATAATTCTCTTCCATCCCATATATAATTAAAATAGATCCAACCAAAATTAAGTCTTCTTTAAAAAAAAAAGAATTCTAATTCCAATTCCACATCTTAGAAACAACTCACTCAACGAGTTAAACCCACTTCTAGAATACTAATCATCTCTAACATTTAAAATTATTACCTGACTATCTCAACACCTCGATCAAGAACAAAACAAAACCACAATCCACGTCCACAAAAAACCCATTAATGAAACCCATCCTTTAGCTTCTCAAATCAACCATAACGGCCGGCATAACATCAGTGCAAACTGGCTCGATATCTCTCGTTCGCATCGTTTCGATGCTTTGACTTTATCAACTGGCATCGTTCGTTTTCCCCCATAGGGAACCATCGCTCTCACCTCAACCTCTTGCGAGCGCAGTAACTCGCGCGAACCGTCGTGTCACGTCGCCGGAACCGATGCGTATTCCGTTCGTTAACGAGGACGCGTGGATCGGTTAATAAAGACATAGATCATGATCCTCGTGGTGTCTCGTTCTGCGACGATCACCGATCAGATACGAGACCGTAAATTGCTACAAGTTCCTCGTCCACGTTTCTAAAGAGGGCCGATCGGACACGGTGATCCGCGTTTAATCGCCTCGCGTCGATACGCTTTCGAACTGTGTTGTCCGTGGCCAGGCATAGCAACACTGTTGTATATAGTCGCTTGCCTTGAAGCTAAGAAAAAAAAGAAAAAAAAAAATCGAAGTTCACCTCTCGAGTAATATCCTGATGCGGATGATGATGTTTTTTATGATTGATAATGATTGCTCGTTTCAAGTCTTTTCTTAGTCTTGCTATACTAAGTAAAACTTGATAGCTATTTGATAAGAGAGGCGAATTCTTTATTAAATGATTCGAAAGATTGTTTTATCTAGTAGGAGATGATTAAATAAATGATAAAATGTAATGTACAATTATAGTATTATTGTTTTCCTAACACTTTTTATTAGTCAATTAGCCCTATCATTGATTTTATATATTCATTAATTATTAAATGTTATTAATTTATTTTATTTTATGATTTATAAATGAAACTAAAGATTTTTTAATTAATTAAACATAAATTATAATAAATAATATAAGTTTAAAAATTGATTTCTTATAAAATAATAATTTCTTACAAAATCTTTATAGAACAAACAATTTTTATAGAAACAATAAAAATTTAAATATAAAATTTAGATTATAGGAAAACATAGAAATCAACTAGCTTAAACGCTCATTTTTATTTTCTTCGTGATCTTAAATTTTTTATGTATAAAAGAATACTATTATAATAAATATTTTAATAAATAAACTTTAAATATTTATACTAATATAAATATATATGAAAACATAAAATCTTTAAGAAAAATTATTTATTTATTTTAATTTTTAATTTTTTAATGAATGCTAATAACTCTTCAATAATCATGACTGTATAACAAAAATTACTTTTTACTTCATAAGTTTTTACGATATATTTATCACGATATTATTAAAAACAATTCACTTTTATAAGCAATCAATCCCAATTTCTTTTAAACATTGATAGCATTGGAGTTACATTAGCAAATATAAGAAATGCCTGAATTTTGATTAAAATGTAAATAATTAATTATTCAGGAATTATTTTTAGATATAAAGATGCCATAATTAATTATTTTGTATATTATTACTTTAAATTATATATATTTAATATGAAAAAATAAACTATTAGTATCAAAATAGATTGATTATCTATTAAAATTTTAGTACCAAATTAATTCTAGTTAATAGAAAATTTTATAGATAATATTAATAGATAATAATAATAGATGATAATATTTATATGAAATAATATTAACAGTAAATTAACATATATTAAAAAGGAGAATAATTTTATGAATTTAATTTTATGATTATACTTCATTCAATTAAATTTCAAAATTATTCAATTAAACATACAAAAGGTATATTATAATAAGACATTTATATATAAAATTTATATATAAAAAAATATATTTATATTATA
>NW_006264074.1:171926-177207 GCF_000469605.1 Apis dorsata
TAATAAATTTTTAACATATAATAAAAAATCATAATTAAAATTTGCATTCATAATTTTACAATATGAATACGAAAGAGAGAAGAAAATCATTTTTGAAGTAATTTGATATTTCAAAATTTTGATAAAACATATTATGTGTATCAAAAGAATTATCTTATTATATATTATAAAAATTTAATTTTTTTAGTTTTTTATTTTTAAAAATTTTTAATGATAAATCTTGAATATTTAAATGAATATAATGGATTACAAATAATTTTTTTTTAACGAAACATTACTTTAATTTTTTTATATAATTACATTATATAAAATCAACATTTAAAGTTTCAATAATAATTTTTTCATTTTTAAAATATAATTTATAATGGACAAAATTTTAAGTTATAAAATATTTAGTCTTTTAAACTCTATCCTTTTGTGGTAAAAAATATCTCTAGATAAAATTGTTTTAGATTAGCATTAAAAAAAAGTGTTAAAACTTTTGGATATTAATTTCACTTTCTCAAAGAAATTTCTTGTTGATAAAAAAATTGTTTTATGTACAATTATAATCAATTATATTTTATATACTAATAAATAAACTTTTAATAAACTTTTAATAAAATCAGAATTTTCAAAGTTGAATTTTTTTGCAATATAGAGTATAAATACTTTTAATTGTATGTGTTTCTCTTTTTTTTAATTATCTTTTTTGAATATAATAGTGTTTATTATTTAACATTTTTATACATTTCATTTAAGAAAATTTAAGTTAAATTCAAGATGATCAATACTAATCAAAATCAATACTTAGTCAAAATCAATATATAATATTGATATAATATTATATAGGGAATATTGTGTTATTTACTTATTATCAAATAAAGGAAGATAATAAATTGAATATAAGATAAATTAAAGATTTTATTTCTTATCAATTTTCTATAATTTATAATTGTTCTTTTATAGAATTTATTCTTTTCATAACAATATCTTCTTAACAATATATTTAAGAAAATCTTTTCATTTCTTTATAATTCTATCAAAATCTATTTTATCAGAAAGCTCACAAATTTCACATATAAAATGATAACGTTACAACAAATAAATAAAAAAAAAGCTTATTTTCATTGAAGATAATATCCAAAACAGGAAGATTGATTATTTACGTTAAATGATATTGAAATAATAATGAATGACTATCAGATAATGATGTATGTGAACCAAGAAATCTTAATGAGATTGAAAAGTGAATGGTGTTATTTATATGATCGGTTACGAAACGGTGTAATTTCATGATTAATCTTGAAAGAGCAAGCAAATATACATCGCGTAAAAACTGTTTATCAGTGATTGCTAACGATCATAGGTAAAAGATGATTGCATATAATTAAATAACGAGAATAGGATGCGCGCAAGATTGTATCCCTTTATCTGAAATTACTATGAAAAGAGAATAAAAACAAAAAAGTAAGAAAGAAAAAAGAATGAGAAATCTATACATTATAAAACGAAAACTTGATTATTAAAAATCAATAATTTCGTTTGAATATCAATTACGATTCAACAATAACAATTAGCCTAAAAAACAATAAACTAGGATAAAAAATTAAAATGAAACGAAGCAAAAAAGCTAATGAGATGATCGATACAGTATAAAAGATGCTAGAAATCATTTGGAAAATGTTTTCGTGAAATTAATTGTAAACAAGCATATTTTAAAACAAGGTCGAATTAAATTGACAAAAAGAAAAAAATTTTTATTGTGGTTCTTGAATATATTATTAAATGTAATTTTATTATATAAAGCTGATATTTACGTTTTAGTAAATTTGTAATTTTTAAAAGTTCGATAATTCAGTAATATTATAATGTATAAAAAAGTTAAAATTGAACGAAATGGACATTTATTATATTATAATTAATATATTATAATGTATAAAAAAGTTAAAATTGAACGAAATGAATATTTATTATATTATGATTAATTTAATCGATACAAGAAGTTTCCATCGAATTATGTTTTCAGAAATTGTTTAATTGTCATTAAATTATATATTATAAAATTAAAATTATAATATCTTTGAAAATCGAAAATGGAATCATTAAATACTTATATATTATTTATAAATTACAAATATTGCTAGTAAATTCAGGAAAGGAAATTATAATAAAATATAATATTTTATTTTATGTATATATTTCTTATTATATTTTTGTGATATATTTATTTAATATATTTTTATTAGGATATTTTTTCAAAGAAAATTTATTTTGTAATAATAATACAAATTAATTTGTAACAATCATATAATCTTCTGAATCTTTGTCTTTATTAAATCATTGAAATAGCTAATTAAATATTAAATAGCAAATTAAATATTAAATTGTAATTAAATTTCGAAATTATTTTATGCAATTAATTAGAAATCATAAAAATATTTATAACAAAATTTTAAAAAATTTAAGAGATAATTCAATTCAATTTAATACAATTAACAAAACTTCAGATATTGATAATTATTTGATAATTTAAAATTTAAAGAAAAAAACAAAAAAATCTTTTTATAATTCATTAAAAAATTGCACAAAATTATAATTTTGTATTAAAAGTAATTTAAAATTTATTATATTTCATAAATGTCAAAATATTTTTGTGTTTAAGTATTTTTCATATTTTCTGGACATGATTATTTTTCTTCTTATTATTCCAGGCTCTCAAAAAATTTGAGAAAATTTTTAAATTTTATTAAAGTATTTGTATTAATTCAATTTAATCAAATAGTAAAAGTTCTATTATTGAAATTAATATGAAGATAAATTATTAATTATAATATTAGATTATAATATTAAATTATATAATATCAAATAAATTATTCTATATTTTGTAGAAAATAATATATTTATTTTTTGTAAAATCGAAATAATAACATAAAAAATGATTTTTATAGAATTAGAGATGTTACTTTTTTTTTAGTTGCTAAATTGCACAAATTTTTTAATAAATAAATTATAATCAATAATTTCTCAATATTATACATATATTTTTATCAATTTTGTAATTGTAACTGTCATCGTTTTTTAATTTTTTATTTTCGATTTCAATAATTACTACTAATAATAAGTACTATTTTATATTTCGATGTTATATATACTATAAATGTATTCAATGTCAAATGTAAATTAAATTTTATTTTCATTACTAAGAAAAAACATTTAAATAAATAGTATGATCGAATAATAAAATATTTCATTCATATCCGATTTCATTATATTTAAAAGAGTTTTATCTATAAAAATAAAAATCTCTTTAAAGAATATAGAAATGAAAATTTTCAAGCATAAACGATTCAAATTATTCACATAAAGTTAACGTTATTTCATTTATTTTATAGAAATAAATGAATTTTTACATGAAATCTTTTGATTTATTTTCGAATTCACGAATACATCAAAAAATTAAATATCCATCCATGTAGAAAAATTTATCCGCAAAAATATCTAATTCCATAAGGATCGTTCCAATTCTCAATAATCTCATTTACTGGGATATCAAATAAAAATATTCTATCGGTCAGGAATAGAGGCAGGATTGTTAATTATCCTTTGGAGAAGAGGTGTGTACATATCGGGCAACAAATTAACATTATTTTATGGATGACGGATAAATAGAAGAAGCTTTCGTAGAACGAATACCTCGTTAAGCCAGGTATCTTTAGGATCTGATCTCCTGTTCAGGTAATACCGAAAATATCTCTGTAGGAAGACAAGCGGCGAGGTGGCGAAAATTTCAACCCTGGCGCCTCAAGATTTATTGAACGACTTCTCTCATTCACGTCCCTTTCCTGTGTGCGTTCGTTCGTGCGACACCAGGATACGCGACCCGATCAGAACATAGGAAAACAGAAATCTTGAATGGAGGGAACGTGGATGAAATGTAACACGATCGAGGGGAATTTTAGCATGGAGAACGTAGAAAGTGTGATGCGATCGCGATACTGTAATATTGGTTTATTTTTTTCGTTTTTTCTTTAAATGTAAAGTTTCAGATATTAAAATTGAAATATATAGTCCTAGCTGAAGGAGGCTATTGAAATATTTTCATTGTTTTTAATATTATGAAAAATGTTTGTAAGACAATTTAAATGTTTTTTAAAGAGAAATATTACGGAAAAAAATTTTTGTTTGTTGTTTTTTTAATTTTTTCAAAGTCATTATTTTTTTATACAAGAAAAAAAGTTTCTTATTTTTTATTATTGCATTTTGTAGCATACTAAAAAATATATTTGAATATGTTTGCATAATGATCTTAAATCAATAAAATTTTGATCATTAGAAAGTGAAATTGTAAGACAATGATATGAAAACTTATAATTTATGTTATTAAATGTTCGAAATAATCTTCTTTGATGATGATGCATTTTTTGAATAATTACAGATTTTGATGTTCTTTTTACTATTTCTGGAGTAATAACAGCATAAGTAGTAATTGTACTATTCATTATATTGTTTAGAATTGTAGATCGCTGTTAGCAAATTTCTTCTTTTTCTCCAAATAAAGAAATCTAATAAAAATTAAATCAAATAAATTGATTTGCTGGCTAAATTATGAATCCATTCAACAATATTTCCATTTAGTACTTGATAAATAGCTGATCGATGAATTACAATTATGTTGATACCATAAATTTATATACATATTTAAGTTCAAAATTCAGATCATTATTATGATTTGAATATTATTATATGATTATTCAGGCATATTCAAGCGAATTTTTTAGTCTGCTATACGATGCAAAAAAAAAAAAAAAGAATAAATGTTTCTTGCGTAAAAAATAATGATAATTTTGAAAAAAATTAAAAAAGAAAAAAATTTTTTTCCACAATATTCTCTTTTGAAAATCATTTAATTTGTGTTACAAAACATTTTTCGCAACATTAAAAACAATAGAAATATTTAAATGACTTCAACTTAGATATCCAGTGTATAATAGAATGGAACAAAAATATTAGAATTACAAACTTCAAAAAACTACAAATTTCAAAAAAAATTTTGAAATTAATAGAGAAAAAATTTGTCTCTAATCTTCCAAATTTAATATGTAAAAAAAAATAATTCTTATAAAATTAATTTTTGAAGTACGATAAAAATTTGAAATTATAAATCTTATTTTTTTTTTATTATGTTTTTAAAGTTTTTATTTTAATATATTTATTTTTTTAATATATTTATTTTTCTTAGTCTTATATAAATTATTATATATAATATATGTTATAATAAATTTATTAATATTATATTAAT
>NW_006264074.1:177739-179730 GCF_000469605.1 Apis dorsata
AAATCATTAAATTTTTATTAAATTATTAAATTATTAAATTTTGTTTTAATAAATTAAATTTATTATGAAAGATAATTTTTGTTTTCTATTAGAAGTCATAAGTAAACAAAATTTAAATTAAAAAAATTTATTTCTACATTTTGTTTTATTCTAATGTTGATACAAAATATTTGATAATTGTACATGTACATGATTTACATTACAAATAAATTACAAATAACATTACAAATAAATTAATAAAAATTAATAAAAATTTTATGTCTAACAAATGTTAAAATTTTTATAATGAAATTTTTACATTTATAATAAGAACACACGCAGAATATAACTAACAAATTAATTAATTAAATTAATATTTATTTATTACCTTTAACATCTTTTATAATATTCTCAAACATTTTGCATACCTTATTATAATATTCAAAAACAAATAACCTCATATACCAGAACTTTTGCCTTTTTCAATTATTCCTAATATCTTCCTTTTTCTTTCAAAATCACGAAAACCACTTTAATCCCGAATTGATACACATTTCAATAACTCAATCCTCCACGTGAACTTTTCGAAGGAGACTGGATCTCCAAAAAATCTCCAAGCAGTCCCGTTTAAAAAGTAACGCCTCGTCGTTGAACCGCTCCGCTTCTCTCGGCTTCTTTCGGCACATAACGACGAAATTATCATGCCTATAAATCATCGGTCTTGCCTCCCAACTCGCAACATTTATCCACACTGTTTCACGCCATTGGGAACGATGTCATTAAGCGTAATTAAACGCTATCGGTCGAGGGCTTTTCGATATCGAGACGAAGAACGAAACACCAGAAGAGAGCCGGTGATTCTCGTCGGTTGAATGGATCCCTCGTGGGCGAACTTTCATACGACTTTTTCCTCGGCTATCGGGCCTCGATTCGTCGAACAGATAGTACAGGTGTCACTAATTACTGTGATAACAACCGTGCAGACCGCCTATCAACCGCCTATCGTCTGCGAAATTAAGTGGTCGAGATTTTTCGTCGGTAGCGACGATAGATTCAATGCGAGCAGGGGATACGCGCGAGACGTGATGGTTAAATGGTAGTTTTATCTATCGCAAGAGTTTATTTCTCGACGGTTTAGGGAAGCAGATTGCGTGAGTCGTTTCGAACACGGGCGTATCTCGATAATTTCAGAGTTACGATTTTAGGGTTTGGTTTAAGGGAGAGATCGTTTTGGAGCGTTTTATGTGGGATTAAAATAATAAAACTGTAAAAATAATAAATATTATTAATGATAATGAAAACTGTAAAAAGTGAATGGTAAGAAATTTTGAGAATACAGGTTTTCAAAAAATGTAAGAGATGATTTTTCCAAATAATAAATATTTTTTCTAAATAATTTTAAATAAATTGCATTTTCTGTTTTGTCTTTTATTTTATTAACTATCGAAAATTGATGAATGTATCTTTGTTGTTTATTTTGAATTTTAAGTTTATAAGAAGTTGGAATAATTATTAAAAACTTCTATGATGAGTTTTTTTTTTTAAAAATATATATATATAATTTCTCAGCAAACCTAGATCTTACGAAACATCATTTATTTCTATAAAATAATTTCTTATTCTATTCTATAATTTATATTCAAAAATAAATATATATAAATTACTGTTTCTTATTTTTTTATAAATAATATTTAATATTAAATTTTTATTTATTGATTTTATTACAAAAATAATATATCGAATAAATTATATACTCTAATTTAACTATATTCCTTAAACATGAAATCAAATTCCAATTAAAATAGGATTTTATTCAATTAATATTATTTTTGAATACTAATTTGAATCGAAACTATCCACGTATTATTTATTTCTTCACTTTCTATTGTTTTCTTAGAATCCACAAAATATTATACATTACATCATTTTACAAATAATGTTTTAAAAATTTAGTTTCAATAAAAAATAATAATAAAATTTTTAATTCCCATTTCAAAAAATATTTTTTCTTT
>NW_006264074.1:179850-182670 GCF_000469605.1 Apis dorsata
AATTAAAATATTGTTGTATTTTCAAACATTAGACTATCTAAAGATTTTTATAATAGATAATGAACGAAATAAAAAATATTGATTAATATTGAATCAATGAATGATAAATATAATATATTAATATTAATTAAATTATTTATTTTTTTCTATTATTTCTTTTTTTTATTGTTTTGTTTATATTCATAATTATATCTATAAATAATTAAAGTATATTTCTTTGCAATCTTTTTTAATTCAATATTACCTATTGTCTATTACAATATTGTCTATATATTGTCTATTACCTATTGTCTGTTTAATTATAAATCAACTAATATTATACTTCATTCTGCAGCAAATATCATTACAAATTTTACAATATTATTTTAAAATCTTATAAAAAAATTTGATTTTTCAACTTAGTTTCAATCACACGAAAATTTGACTTACGAAGAAATTCAAAAAAATCCGAATAACTAACTACCCGATGCATCAGAGAATTGATCGTTCCACGTGGAATCCAGTTTATGGTTATTAATTCACACAACGTTCCGCGAGAACGAGGCGTAGAAGGACAGTCGGTCCTCTTCGTTCCCTAGAAATGACTCATGTGAATAACTCGGTGCGTTCTGATAGCGATCAGCTCGTTAAAATCCTGTAGTAGAGGCCGAAAATACGGTTTTACCGGACAATGCGAGCCATGCACCGGGAAAACGTGCGAGTCGAGCAGTGGCCAAGAACTTGAACAAGAGCAGGAGAACGAGGACGAACCGGTCAGAAGTGGATAAATAGAAGAAAATGTGGCTGGGTCGCGTAGAAGAGGTCAAGAGTCCGATGTATCGGGTCCTGCGATCGAAAGAGATAATTTTACGTCTTGTGGCAGATTTTTTGGGACCTAATGGACTCGTTGAGAAAAGGGAGACTCGAGATTGGTCGCTTATAGAAATAGGTAAACTAATCGTTGATAAAATTTCACTGTGTCCTATACTGCAAAAATATATGTATATAGGAAGATGTGACTTTTATTAATTATTTATTTGTGATATCGTAATTGCATGTTGTTGAAAAGTTATTAATTAATTTATTAAAAAATTGGTTAATTAAATATTAATTTTTTTTTGAGAATTTTTTAAGAATATTTTCACATTTTATATATTTAATACTAATATAATATTTATTATATTATTTATAAACATGTAAATGAATACTTTAAAGTTTGTTTATTAGATTATTAAACTATTATTGCAATAATATTTTTTGCATAAATAATTTAAAATCATGAAGAATATTGAAATCAAAATGAGCGTTTCGGATTGGTTGATTTGTAAGTTTTTATATTTTTCTATAATATAAATTTTATTTTATATTTAAATTTTTACTATTTTTCTATAAAGATTTAAATTATCTTATAGTTAAAAAAACAATTTGTATGTTTTATTTAAATTAAATATATGTTTAAAAAATCTTTATTTATTAAAATGAATTTATGAAAAATTTATGAATTTTATGAAAAAAATAATTAATATTTTATATCAATTTGATTGTTATTCTATTATATTATTTTATTATCATTAAAATTGCTAATAACATTGGAGCTAATTAACTAATTAAGAAGTAAATATAATGCATTCTATGATTCTGTATATTTAAGTTTCGTATAAACGTGTAAATAAATATTCGAAATATGGATAAAAGCCTATTTATTCTTCTAATTATCTATAATTTTCTGATTCAATTAATAAAAAATTTATGTTTATATAAGAATATTTTTAAATATTTGCACTTAAATACATAATAATGTATCAAATCTTATAAATTTGAGAACAATTTTTAAAGCAGAATAATTCTTGAATACTTAGTATTATATATATTTTCAATTATAAACATATTCATATAATTAAAATTTTGTAAATTGTCAATTATTCAAATATCTAATAAAAATATATATAATCTAAGGAATAAATAATAATAATTATTAATAATTAGGAATAAATAATTAGGAATAAATAACCTAAATTTCAATTAATTAAGCATCATTTATTAAAATTTTATTCATATAAAAAATTTCACTGACAAATTTCGGTAATTTGAATCTAAAAAAGATTCAAATCTTCAAATTATAGAAACTTCGTCTTATCGAGATTTTCGAATAAAAAAACGAATATTTGACATACAGTAACTTTATAAAAGTATTAATATTTTTCCAATCATAAGGACTTAACAAAAATTTGTTTTGTTTAAAACTTAAATACTAAATACTTAATACTAAAGATTACTAAAGATATTGTATATATTACTTTCTAACGAAACAAGAAATAAATACAAGATACAAATAAATTTAAAAATTAAATTTATCGTTATCAATCTATTTTCTTCCTCCGATCAAAAAAAAAGATAGAAATTTCCTTCAATTCTTCAGTTCGATAAATAATTCACGAATTACGCGTTAAACGCTCGATTACATGGAAATATACACAGAAAGTCATCCAATGTGAGTGTATAAATCCAAAAAGGGCCCGTGGTCGGCGAGTACGTACATTAAGCGTAATTTATTCCATATATGATATACACACTGCGCGCACCTTGGTCGGTTGGTGCACGCTTCGCAAAACCGATCCTCTCTTTCCCTCTCCCTCTTTCCCTAACCTCCCCCTTTCCGTTTCCTTTGATTCGACCGTGTCCGCGCACACGGGGCCTCGCAATCTTCCTGCCCTTCTCGTGAACGCGTGTAATGCGACGTTACACGGGATTTATGGGAATATTTATGCGTATTTATAGGGCGTGGAGTCGTCGATGTCCGCGACGTGGCTACACGGGGCCCGTCCGTGGGCCCAAGGCCTA
>NW_006264074.1:182824-188625 GCF_000469605.1 Apis dorsata
CGGATCGGTCCAAGCTGTAGTCCTGTCCCGAATTTATGTCGCGCCACGAATAGTTCCGTGTTCCACGCGGCCTTTCTTCTCACGCTTCGCGCCACCCGGAGACACGGCCACCACTGTGGTACATGTGTCCACATCGGCGAAGTAGCCTGATTTCCTTTGACTTTATGCTATTATGAGACCATTCTACGAGGATTAGAAGACCGCCTTTTTGACCGCCGCGGCCAATTGATCTTCCTTGATCATGGGTTGATTATGGGATAGCTGAATGTTTGAGAAGAATTTTGAATAACGTAGATCCTAAGGATGGGGTAACGTGTTTCGAGAGATTTATGGATTTTAAAGAGAGAGTGAAGAAGGATTTTGTTTTATATGTGGTTTTTAATATATTGATGTTTGCTAGAGGAAAAGAATATAAGGATTGAAAATCGAAAGAAATGTTTTAACTTATTAAGGAAATAAGAAATAATTATTGAATTGCGGATATTTGTGAGAATTAAAATTTTTGTAAAGAAGAAAAAGAGTTGGAAAGAAATCTATTTTTTTTCTTTTTTATATAATTGCAATTACAAAAAAGTGTAATTGATGGTGTAGTCATCAGATGTGACTGATGTTAATCATTGAAACTTATGTTGATTGTTGTATTTTAAAGATATTGCGTTCTACAAAAAAAATATGAATATGATAAAAAATATCTTATTATAGAATGTATTATGTTAAATCAATTTAAGATTTTGAGGATTTATATTAGATATTTATTAAAAGAGAAAGAAAATAATTGATTGAAGAATATTTTATTTTTTAAGAAATATAAATATTCTGTTTTAAAATGTGAATTTTAAAAAAATGAATAAAATCATTATAATCATTAGAAAAAATTCTTAAAGACGAAAAATAAATGTAATCTTTAAAATTAATATTTTCTGTGAAAAGTATTTTACTAATAATATTTAAATTATTCGAAGTTGAAATATAGCATTGAATTATAAAACAAAATAGATAAAACATAATAAGTAGTTAACATAATATATCATATAGATACAATAGCATCAACGCAATATCAATGCTCAAAGTTTCAATCTATGTTTTGTTTTATATATTATTTTTTTTATGATGATTTTTGTAATGATGCAAAATAGAACAAAATTATAAATTAAATTTTAAAATATTCTATTTTTAGTGATGATTTCTGCTAGAAAAAGTCTCTAGATGAAATTCTATTCTATAAAAAATTTTATAATAATAAATAAATTCTATATTCTATAAAAAATATTGAAAACTTTGGGAATGGATTTTAAAGAGATTTTCAAACAAATTGTTCTATTTATAATTTATTTATCTTTTATATACACAAAATTTCATTAAAATTAAAATCTTTAAATTAGAATGAAGTTGAATTTCCTGTAAAATAGTACAAATTTTATCTTTCACTATATACCGATATTTAAAATTATATATAAATTATATTAAATTTATAATTTTTATATAAATATTGAAATTAGAGAAGAATATTTCCAACTACAATGCACTATAATTTTCAAAGTCACTATTTTATTTTCAAACATTACTATTCACTTCTAATTTCTTTTAAATTTCTCTTTGTATTTTAAAAGTATTTTAATATTTTTTTCTATCAATTTTTTAAGTAAAATTCAAATTTAGAATAAAAATTATAATTATATATTTAATACAATAAGAATAAAAAATATATATGATTTTATCAATTTATTGCTATATATTTACATTTTATTTTACAATTTTACAATTACTTTTTTCTTCAAGCTTATTCTATTTGAAAGATATATTACTTTTTTTATGACTGAACTGTAACTGAAATAAAATGCAATTCGTTTTTAAGATTTTGTTCATTATCAATGTCAAATATTGAATTTAATACTTAATTTCGATCATTTGAAAATTTTCAATGCATTAATTATTTTTGACAAAATATTTTATACATTATAATCTTTATTGTGATTATCATTTTATTGTATTCTTTATATATATATTTGTAGATATTTTTTATTAATAAATAGATATTTATTAAATGAGCCAAAAATATATATTTTTTTTTACAAAGATAAATATTTTTATTTTCTATTTTCATTTATGATTTTTTTTCTTTTTCTATAAAATTTCGAGAAATCTTCATTTTTTCCGGAAAAAAATTAATCCAAAAAAAAATGATATTTTAAAGGAAATAATATATAAGATTCTGATGAAAAATAATTCTTTTTCATCAATTTTCTTGATATTTTTCTTATCAATATATAAAATCTATCCAATTGATTATAATATCCAAATTGAATTTGGATTTCTTAGAAACAATTCATAAAGTATTCAACCACATAATGTCAATTGAAACTTCGAATAACAGTTTATATTTACGAGATAATGATGGTTAATTATATTGTATCTGATAGATATAGACAGCCTTCGATAACATAGAGAGCCTTATTTTATTGAAACAATCGAAAAAGCACATGATATTACATATATTATTTTATTTCACGGCAATAAAGCAAAATAATTAAGAGCAATAATAAATATAATTTTTCTCTGAATTTAATGGTATTATATATATTCAAAAATTGATAGTTTTTTTTTTACTTATTATAGCAAATATTAATTTGAATTCGACATTTCGACAAATGTTAAGAATGAAACATATCAAAATCTATCGTGATCAAAATCTATAATGTAACGTCAACATTGTGACATAAATATTTTTTTGATTTTCAAACATTAAAAATGTTTCTTTTTTTTTTATTTTCGATCGACTTTTGATTTTGAATATTTTGCAATTTGTGATTTACATAAAATTACACTATACTCAATTTGAGATTTTCATTCAAATTCTTATTAACAAAAATTGCACAATAAATTAATTCAATACGATGAATATTTCCAAATCTTTAAAAAAAAAATTCCTCCACATCTTCGATGTTTTTCGCAATGTACTAAAATTAATCCACAACATAAAATACCAATTTAAGTAACGTTCAGAGTGCAAAATAATGCATTGTCATCGTTAATCACCGATTACTTCGCTGTAACAAGACCACAGGAGCGAATCGAGGCTTAAAAATCGGTCGGACACGCGTATTTTTACGTGTCCCACGTTCGATGCTTTCACTTTCCCTGATGATCTTTCAGCTCGCCCACGCATACTCGTCTAAGGATGATAAAGGACAGTCACGAATCCGCCGGCAATTCGAATCGGCATAATTTAACCGCGTATGTCTCCACCACGAGTCGAACTACTTTGATTTAAGCGGTTCGTTAAAATCGAGCTCTGTACTCACGATACTATCTATACAGGGTGTTCAAAAAAAATCATTCAGTATTCACATACCAAATAGAGCATACTATATACTGAATAAAAAAATAAATTCTTAATAAATATAATTCTTGAAAACTTGTTAATATTTCATTTTTAAAATATAATCATTTTTTTTGTTTTATATTAATACTATGATTGACTTACTATATACTATTACTATATATACTACTACTATATATATATATATATATTATTGCGATATTTTTCTTAATGTTTATAAACTATTTTCTGAATATTTTAATTTCATGTAAACTTTATAACAAAAATATGCCAATTCTTCACCAATAACGAATTCAACATATTTATCAAATAACTTGATAAAGATTTGGAATTTTCGAGAGAGTTTGCGAGTTCTTAAGAAAAAGATGGCAAACACATGTGGAAATGGAAGAATATGTGAAAAGAATATATGCAAAAAAAAAATTATAATTGAAGGTGAAGAATGATAGAAATAAAAGTACTAAGATAAGAGTAAATAAACAAATTCAATCTGATCTTGGATGAAATAAATATTTTAATAATATTAAAATTAATGATGATAATAATCAAAATCTAATATTGTTTATTCATGGAAAAGCTATATCTCATGAAAGTAATATTAAAAGAATTATACAGTTTCCAAATCTTTTAATTAAAAATGGTATAATTATAAAAAAAATTATTAGAAATACATATCTAATTACAATTGAATTAAAATTTGGTTATTATTAATTCGTAAAAATTTTAATTCTATTCGAATAATTATTCTTATTGATGAATCTAATATTCTTAATCATATGAAAAAATATTTGTAAATATTGACAAGTCAGAATATCAATCATAATGATTATTTTGAAAATTAAATTATTTTCAAAATTATTGAGTTTGAAATTATTGATATTTACTAAAGTTTTTTTTATTTACAGAAAAACATATCGAAGTTGATGAAATATTGATTTTTATAAAATTTATAGGAAAAGTAGATCTAAAAAAAAATGTTTGATACATATTTTTTTTTTAAAGAAATGAAATCAGATTTCAGAATTGAAGTTTGAAAACATATTTTTTGGAATACCTTGAGAACGAGATAATGTTGTCAGTGTACTATGTGTCATTTAAATCTTAAATGATTCTTTTTGAACACTCTATATAAGAAGACTCGTGCTACCGTGTTTTATACGCTGTCCCACATATTATGTGACGCATTCATCATCGGGCCAATCTTAATAAATAATCGGTATATTATCGGTGGAGAACCGACATTGGTTCATGAGATTCGTAGAACTCGCGGGGATAAATCTGACCCAACAGTGAAAGAACAGTGTGTATACCTACGTTCAAGGTACCGCGAGCTGCTTAAGACATCGACGGTGTTCCTGTCAGAGGATAATAATAGCTGGCAATCCGTTAATCCGTCAGGTAGCAGGCTGTCGTGAATCTCGTTCGAGACGAGGCAAAAAGTGGTAAAAGGCTCTCCTACGTGTGACATAAAACGAGTTCAGTTGAGGTTCACTTGATTTTAGTTTGTGTTAGTATAATACTTTTGTATGAAGATAAGGTGTGAAGATTGGTTTCTGTTGATTGGATAAGTAGTTGGATGTGAGTGTTTTTAAGTAATGGAATTGGAGAAAAAAAATTAAAATAATCGTTAAAAATAATATCTTTTGATATTGCTTTCAATAAAGTAATGTGTTATTAATTCTGTTTAAATTTTAATTAGGTCTTTAAAAATTGAATTGCTAATTTTTTTTTAAAATATAATAAATATCTTTTTGCTCAAATGATAAAAAACATATCTTTAATTCTTTAATTTATAAGAAAACCATAATTTAAAATTGAGAAAAAAGAGTTAAAGAAATCGTTTTAAAAATAATCTTCATTTTTGTTTTTTGATATTATTGAGATAATTTATATTATAACATGTTATTAATTCAGCTAATTAAATTAAAATAAGTTAAGAATAGTTGTAAATTTTTTTTTATAATTTAATAAATATCGTATCTTCTTCAGATAATAAAAATTACTTAATTATCTCTAACTTTTTAATACTGCTACTATTCCTTAATTTGATTAAAAAATAAATATAAAAAATAAACATAAAAAATCCTCAGAATAAAGAATGTTCTACGTAATATTACTACATATATAAAAGTTTAATTTTTTTGTTATAATGAGATAAAAGTCCAAAAATTTATAATACATTGTAATAAAGTTATGATGAATCTAAATAGATATATTCCAAATTTTAGATTTCACATTTTTATTTTACGTTCTAATTTTTAATTTTTAAGTAAAGAATATTATACAGAAAATAAAAATTTAATTTTTATTATTAATAATAGAATAAAGATTATTTCTTCTATATTATTAATATCTATTATATTATTATTATCATCACAGATTATAATTTTAAAATCATTTATAAATAGTAGTCAAATGAAACAAAAAAATATTTACAAGAGTTAATAAATTATATTTTTCA
>NW_006264074.1:188670-189070 GCF_000469605.1 Apis dorsata
AATTTATTAATATATAATTATATAATTTATTAACCTATTTATTTTTTGGATATAAATAAATTTATTAATCTATAATCTACAAAATTTTATATTTGAAAAATTAAATAAATTATATTAAAACAATGATGGAGAAAAATATTTCTACAATTGAATTAATTTACATGAATATTACAATTTAAGTTAAAAAACATTACAATTTAAATTTATAAAATCACCTTTCAAAATCGTTTCATATTGGCACTTAACATTCAAATTCATATGAATTAATTTTTCTTCATTAAATTTCATCGAATTCTACAGACTTCCTCTGGCAACAATTCCATGCACAGGAATCTTGCTATATTTTACACGATAATAAATAGATATTACGTTCTATCGTGCAAAAAAAAAAAAAAAATAG
>NW_006264074.1:189330-190897 GCF_000469605.1 Apis dorsata
CTTGTTTCCCTTTTCTTGCTCACAACATTTACCAACAACGGGTTACACAGTTCCCATACGGCCAGCCACTTACGTCCCATAATGTTCCGAGTTAATAGTCAGATCAGTCGCGATAAATTCGCATTAACTTTTCTCCCCCCTCCGGTATTATCCACGTGCTTCTACCTCCGATGATAAAGCTAAGTTATTGCACCTAACATGTAACGTTGATTCATGCCGATTAATTTTTTTAAAAAACACACCAACTTGAACGCAATAGGCTGTAAACTGACAGTTAATCCGTCTGCATCTGCCAAATGATGGTTTCCAACAATATTCAAGAAAGTCGATTCGAAGTGGATTTCGAATCAATTTTAATTCATAATCTCTTCATCACAAAAATCCATACATACAATGTTCCACTGATCAAAGTAATACATATCAAAATATGGAGAATAAAAAGATTTTAAAAAATTTATTATATATAATTTATTATATATAAATTATTATTTGAAAAAATTTTCTGTTGGTAATCTTAAAATATTTTATATTATCTTAAAATATTTTTTCAAGAAATTCAAAATATTTCTACTAATGAATCTTGAATAGCTCAGAAATATTCTAGTTTCTAAGTTAGGCCATTTTTCTACTAATAAATGCATATGTAAAAAAAATTTGTATTAAAGATATTTTGATAATATAAACGGATAAAAGATAATTCTACGTGAAAAAATAAGACGAAAACTTTAAACTTTAAAATTTAAAAATTTTTAAATGAAAAAAATTTATTCTACATATTGCAATATGCAATATACAAACATTTATTTCACATATGTAGTTTTAAAGAATCATTTTGAAATAAGAATAAGTGCAATCATAAATAAGATCATTAGATCTTTTAAACAAATTTCATATAATAAATCGCAACGTTCTATCTTAAATTATAATCATTTTTCCAAAAAATATTATGAAAACAAGAAAACATCACGTTGCAAAAACCCATCCACAATTTCCATTTAATCGAAACATTCCAAATCGAATTTCTAAAATCAATAAATTACCAATTACCACGAACAAAATATCTTCACAGATTTCCAACATGATTGCAAATATTTAACGAAATATTTAATATAAAATCGCGACTCGCAAATCTCTCTCGAGCAATAACTGTCTCACCGAAATATCGTCGAACCACGAGTATAGTATCCACCTACAACAACCTTCGTTGAATCGAAACACGCTGAATCGAATTCTGAAAATCAGCAGACCGATTCCACGAACGAAATATTTCCACAGAAATTCCAACATTCGCCCTTGATATTCAACGCGAAGGAGCATCAACCCGTATCCACTATACTTCACGATGAATCCAAGCCCATACTCGTTAACTCGAAGTTAGTGCAAACGACGCGACGAAGATAAACTCATCGCGCGGAACGCCTTTGAATATCCGTAAATTATCGCGTCCCGCGGAAACGTTGGGTCTGTGGTAGCTGTGGCCCGCGCAATTTCCATTATGCAAATGAAAATACTGGCGAATGTCGGCGCGATGTTCGGCCGATCTTCGCCGATGATCAACATCGTGGGT
>NW_006264074.1:191088-191707 GCF_000469605.1 Apis dorsata
TCTTTCTCCTTCTTTCTAGTCCTTTTATCCACCTTTATTCCACTGTCTCTTAAATCTTTGCTCTCTCTCTCTCTCTTTCTCACTTACGTCTTCTTTTTTTTCTTCCTCTTCTTCTTCTTCTTCTTCTTCTTCTTCTTCTTCTTCTCTCGCCTCATCGTTCACTCCACCTTTTCGTTCTCCACGGCTGACAGACGAACGAAATGAAACGAACGGGACGAACCAGACAACCGACCGGCCTACGTGCGTGTAATTATCCTGTCAATGCTTGGGATTTTCAAGCCTCTTGTCGTCCTCGCGCGATACGCCCCGCTTCGATTGAGAAATCTCTCCTCTCTCTTCTCACTGTCGACGCATCGCGTAGCACGCGATCCACGCGGAACGCAAATATGCAAATCGGTCCTCGATTTCGTTACGTCCATGCACCACCTCCGCGACCAGGTTGATTACATTTTATGCAATTAATTACGAGGAAATGAATGGGTATTGGTAACCAGAATAGTGTGGGATGTGATTCTTTTTTTTTAATTTTTTTTTTTTTTTGAATAAGACCTGTTAAATATATCCAATTTTTTTATTATTGATTTTTACTATTTTATAATGAAATATATATATATATATA
>NW_006264075.1:0-2948 GCF_000469605.1 Apis dorsata
TATATTATATTTAGATATATATTAATTTATATTATATATAATATGTATTAATTTATATAGATATATTAATATATATTATATCTAATATATATTAGAAAATTAATATTTAAGATATTTATGCATATGTTACAGAATATGAACAATTAAACAAAGAAGAAATTTTGAATATGTATGAATCTAAAACTACAATAGATGTTGAAAATAATTCAGAAGTAAATATTCTTGTTCCTAACGAAAATAAAATATCTCCGATTTTAGTTAAAAGAACAAATCCATTTTCGAAATCATCTAACACTAAAACTTCTCCAAGTCTTTTGTTTAAGAATAAAAGTCGAATAAAAAGAAGAAATATAATGCATGTTAGAAAAACAATTATAAATGAAGAAATTATTACAGAGAGTAAATTTTTTGCTAAAGCTATTGACGAAACTAATGATATTAGAGATAATAATGATATATATTTATCTACAAGTTCAAATGAAATTTTATCAGAAAAAAAAAATGTAAAATCAAATAAAGACAATCAAACGAGCGATATTAATTTACAAATTTTAATGACAAGTGACGAAATAGAAACAAATTCACATCCTATGGATATTGATGAAGAGAATAATATATCATTTGTATCAAATGAATGTAAAAATATTAAAAATTCAAATATTTTTTCTAATTGTAATTTAGAAAAATTACATTTAGATGTTCCAATGAATAGAAATATAGAAAATAGTAATATAAATAATCTAAGTAGTTTATCAGAATTTAATTCCGAAGATTCCGAATTTTTAATTCCACAAGAAACTATAGATAACTTGAATTGTAGTTCATTTAAATGGTCCGATACAAAAGAACTTACACAAATGAATAATAAAACAAAACAAAATAAAAATAAATGCTTTTTTAATTCTAAAGTAAGTATTACTTTTAACATATAATTCTTAAAAATAAGAAATAAATAAAATTAAATATAATTGTTGTATAATAAACATTAAGTCATAAATATGCTATAATAAATTCAGCTAATAAAAAGTTGAATATGATTTTAAAAATTCTATTAAAAAAAAGTATAATATTAAGACAAAAATATAATAATCGAGAATATTTTTATATTTGTTTGAACTGTATTAAAATATTAAAACTATATTAAAATATTTTTTTAGCCTATAAATACTAAATTAAATACGACAAGCAGTACACGTCGAAACCAACAATTGCATTCAGTACATAGACAACAAAGTTTGTTAAGCATGTATGGTTTTGAAAAAAAAAGTAAGTAATATATTAAAGTAAGTTTAATATATTCAAATTTTGAAACTTTCCGAAAATTATTTAAATATTCTTTTTATTTGTAAATTTATCTTTATTTTTTTTTTTTATTTTTTAGAATCATATTCTGCCGCACATCAAGATTATGAATAAAAATTGCATATACTGTGCTACAATTTTTTATAATAATAAAATATTTGTAAAAATAATATAAAAAAGAAAATATGTACAAATTTTGAAAAACTTTAACTTTATTATAATTATAATAATTTTTTAAAAATATTAAATATATTTTTACATATACATATATATAAATGTATTTATATTTTTCCTTTTTTAAAATTACTTTTTAAGCGAAATTTGTTTTTAAAAAAAAATATAAATTTAAAATAAGAAAAAGAAACGCAAAAAAAATATCTTTATAAAGTTTATTGATATCCAGAATTCAATAATAATTATAATTCAATAATTGAATAAAATCAAAAGCAATTATGTAAAATTTAGACTGCAATAGTGAACTGCAGATATAGTTCTTAATTTAACATCGCTTTTCAAAAATTATTATTAATAAAATAAATTTTTAATATTTTTAAATTTAAATTTCGAAATCTTTCTACAACAATATTTTTGATATTCATTTTAATAGGAGATATTTTTGAAAAACGAATTTTGGAAAGCAATGTTGATAAAATCTTAAAGATCAATAGAAAAAATAAAACTATGCATCTATTAAAAAGAATGTAATGAAAATATATTATCAAAAATAAAAATTAAGTACACTAAAAAAGACAAAAACATAAAAAAATTTAACATAAAAATAAGTTTAAAAAAAAACAATATAAATAGACGAAATTTAATATGAATATAATATAAGATAAAAATTGATCATTTTAATATTTAATATATTTAAATATTAAAAAAATTTCTGCAAAAACACTTACTGGATATAAAAATTGGATAAAATAGATATATTAAGATTTTTAATTAATAAGTTAACCAAAAAAGAATAAATTTAATCAGATTTTGTGTTTTAAATATTACATTAAATGTAGACAAGAATAAAAAATAATGAAAGAACAATAGAGATAAGATAAAAATATGAGAATCAATTTATCAATCAATGCCATCTTCAAGATGTCACAAATGAAACGAATATAAAATAAATAGTGCGAGAAAGATAAAATGTAAGAATTGTAAAACCATTTTTTGAATATTAAAAACATCTTTTTAAAAACCATATTTCCAAAAATATTTAAGAGATGACGCTGATATTCATTTTTTACTCTTATTGTACGATCATATTTTTAAATAAATATCTTCGATATTCAAGAGATGGCATTGCTGATTAATTCTTATACTCTGTTCTTTTCTCATTATTTTATGCTTATTTTCTCCTTTTTTTATGCTTTTCATTGCGTGGTATAAAGGAAATGGCACTGATTTCCAAATTTTTATTTTGTTTCTATTTTTTTCCTATTTATTATTATTTTTATTATTAATTTTTCTTATTTACATTATATATTCTACGTTCATTATATATTCTAAGTTTGTATTCAAAATATACCGATATTTAATTAATTTTATTGCATCGTTGTTCAACGTATTAATTAAAAATCTTAACAAAATTTAAAATCTTAATTTAATTTATATTAATTTATTTATATTAATTATATTAATTTATATAT
>NW_006264075.1:3257-13126 GCF_000469605.1 Apis dorsata
AATATATTTTTTATATATTTTATATCTTTATATTTTATATTTTATTTTATATCTTTATATTTTATATTTTTATATTTTATATAAAACATTTTATATTTATAGCTATAATTAAAGGAGAACAATAAAACAAAAATGCTGAATTAAAAAACAAATTTTAACGAAATCTTGGCTATATTTAGATATATATATATAGATACATATTATGAAATTTTTAGCTTGATATCATTTTTTGAGGAATAATTTAATGAAATCTTAAGAACAACATTGAAATTTAAAAAAAAAATAATCTACAAAAAATATTAAGTCCCACAAAGAAAATGACATATATAGTATATATTCACTTATAAAGAAAGTTTGATAAAGATAAATTATTAATTTGAAAGTTAGAAAGAAATTAGGAAAATTTAAGATGGATATAAAAATATAAGATAGATAAAAAAATATAAAATATAATATAATAAATATAAAAATGATAAAAGTTAAAAGTTTAATAAGAAATTCAAGATATGAATAAATAAATTAGAAAAATTCAAAAAATAAAAAAGAAACGTGAAAATTAAAAAATTCTATAGATTTAAAAAATTCTATAGATTTAAAGTGTAGATAGTAATTAAATTAAAAATGTATGCAAATTAGGTAGATATTTTCCATCTTTTTCTTATCAAACATTTGTTTAAGAAAATACTGCTATGAATTATAAAATATTCTTTAATGATTCAAAAATGATTATGAATTTTAAGAATTTAAGTTAACTAATTTAGAAAAATTACGTTGTAATTGTTCGTTATCAAAATAGATAATTTTTAATAATAAGATAGTCGTGAATTATAAATATTCGAAATTTTTTGTAAAATAATTAAAATTCTATAATTGAACATGCAAAGAATATGAAAAAAAAAAATTTAAATTACAATAGAAAAATCTGAAATATAGAAAAGAAAATTAGTGTAGTTCTTAGCTTGGCATCAATTTTCAAAAACTAACTTTCTAATATCTAACAACTAATCTTTCTAATATAATACTTCTAATAATATTATAATATATATTTTTAATATAAAATTTGTAATACAATTTTCTAATATATTTTTAATCAATTAAAACAATATGAAAACTGATGCCAATTACCAGGTCTCACCAACGAGGAGGTAACTACATCGAGACCCACATAACATAAAGAATATAATAAAAATAAGTTATTAAAACTTAATTATATTATATTATAAAAAAATAAATAAATATATAAATAAATAAATAAATAAAAATAAATAAATGAAAATATAAATAAATAAATAAATAAATAAATAAATAAAAATATAAACGAATAAATAAATTAATAAGTAAAAGTATATGATAGTATATATGATAGTATATGATATAAATATAAATATAAATAAAAATAGTATATGATATAAATATGATATAATATAATATATAAATAAATAAATATAGTATAATAATAAATATAAGTAATTAAAAAAATTAATAAATCATATAGTAAATATTTAAATAAATGAATATGTAAGTAACTAATTATAAGTAAAATGAAGTAATAAATAAATAGTAATCAAAAAGTAAAATGAATAAATAAGTATATGAATAATATACGACAGTAATATTAAATATTAATTTAAAATAAATTTTTTAAATGTAAATAATTGAAAAATATTCTCTATATTATAAGAATTTAATTATTCTTGAAGAATAATTGCAATAGATTAATTGCAACTTATATCAAATGATCATAGTTAATAATTATATTATCAAATAAAAAAATAGAAAAAAGAGAATATTGAATTTCTATTTCAATTTATTTATAATAATATTTTATAACAATTTATACATTTTTCTAGTTCAATTTAAAATTCATGCATAATCGCAAATTTATATTAGAAATTTAAATAATTATATTTGAATATTTGACTATCAAAAAATCTAAAACATGCAACTTACCAATTATAGAATAATAATAAATACATAATTGAATGATGATCCAATAAAAACGTTTTGATATTGTTGCTTCATTCTTGAAATTCGTAATTATGGTTTGATTTTTTGCTTTTTTATTTCTCAACTTCTAATCGTCCTTTATACATTTTTAATCAATATCTATTAATAATAAATTATAATAAATTAATAACTAAATTCTTAAATTTTATTCAGGATTGATTACATAATTTCATATTGCAAAATAAGATAATAATTTAATTTGCTAGCTATTAGTTACAACAATAGCTAATATGAAAAAATTAGAAATTAAAAATATAAAATAAAAATAAATTAAAATAAAATTAAATAAATTAAATAAATAATAAATAAATGAAAATATATAAATTAAAAAAAAAATTAAATAAATGAATCAGCAAATGAATAAATAAAAAAATGAATGACTGTATAAATAATTGAAGAAATTAATAAATCATAATAAATATTTAAATAAATGAATATTTAAATATATAAATGACTAATTGTAAGTAAAATGAACTAAAGTAAATAGTAATTAAAAAGTAAAATGAATAAATAAGTATATGAATAATACGAAACAATAATATTAAATATTAATTTAAAATAAATTTTTTTAAGTATAAATAATTGAAAAATATTCTTTACATTATTATAATTTAATTATTCTTGAAGAATAATTGCAATAGAATTAATTGCAAATTATATCAAATGATCATAGTTAATAATTATATTATCAAATAAAAAAATAGAAAAAAGAGAATATTGAATTTCTATTTCAATTTATTTTTAATAATATTTTATAACAATTTATACATTTTCCTAGTTCAAATTAAAGTGTTATAATATCGATCTTTCTAATAGAAAGGTTGATTAGGAAATGATTGTTATTTCGTAATCTGGCTCGTATTTATAGAAGGTGCAATTGTTGCGAAGACTGCCGAAATTATAAGTTATTTACCGATTCTATTAAAACTGATTTTTTGAATGTAATATTTAATAATTTATCAATTTTTATTTCTTTAATGTTAATTTATAGACTTAATAATTTTTTACAATACTATATGTAATAATTAATATATATTTTTATTGAATAAAATTAAATTTATTTTCTATGATATTAGTTTTTGATTTACAAGTGTTAAAATATTCTAATATTATTATTTTACATGAAGAATAGTAATAAAATAAAATCTCACAAATTGAATTTATTGAGATTAAAAATTTTGTTCTTAATTTATATATTTAATAATTTATTACAATAATAAAAATGTAAAAACGATTAATATACAATCTTTGTTAATGATAAAAAATTCTTTTATTTTATTTCTTTTATATTATATTTTATAGAAATTCAATTTAAATTAAGTTACAATAATAATTGTAATAATTTTATAGTTGTAATAATGTTGAATGTTATTTTAGAATTAATATTATTAACTATTAATTATTGCTTAAAATTTATCTTTTTTTGCAGTTCAACTTTTTTAGTTTTACTTCATTTTTTTAAATTTTATTTATTATAATTTATAAGAGAATTGTAATTTTAAAAATTATAAATTTTATATCTAATAATTAATATATTATTTTTAATATATAATACATATTACAAAAAACAGAAGATTTTTTTTTTTATTTTTTAAAATCATTTTGTTCTATTTTAATATTATAAATTGATGAAATGAAATTAAACAATAATTGAAATAATATATTTCAATTTTTACAGTATCATGTTCAATAACAGTATCGTAAATTTGAACAAGGAGAAGCATTAACACACTTCTGGAAAGAAGATAAAGAATAAAATGAAACGCTATAAAAGCCGAAATTACAGTAGCAAAATTACAAAAGAGAAAAATTTATTATACCTATGCACTATAAAAGCACGCCAATAAATTTACTAACAAAACAAATAATTGCAGGAAATAAATTTATTTTTTTTTGTTTGATTTATAAACATTATTCGAAAAATAAAAAGAAACGGTAAATTGATACAAATTGAATTATTTCAAGAATTTTTCTGGATATAATAAAAAAATTTAGCTTATAATTTAAAAAAATAATTAAACTTATAATGAATACATGATAACTGCTTTATTAATAAGTTTCTAACTATTATTTTATATTTTCGTAAAGTTATTCTTCAATGTTTCTTGATTTTTTAAATGAAATAATGATAAATAATTTTTAAATCTAATAATAATAATAAATTTTATTATTAAAAAATAAATAATAATACAATAATTTATAAAAAATCAAAATAATTTCTTAAAAAATAGATATTTATAAGTTGTTTCATTTAATCAGATTTTTTTATTTATTTCAATGAATCAATTGAAAATAGATTTATAATCCATCATAAATAAATATAACTTTTTATCAAAAAAAAAAATCACTCATAGAGTTTTCGTCATCGTTTTACTAATTTTTTTCCATCAGGATTTAATATACAATTAAAAAATAAATTCCACTTTATTGAATTTCAATAAGACATTTTATTCTTCTCATTTAACACAACTGTGTGTGACGCACGTGTTGTTATTCATTGTTGTTGTTGTTGTTGTTGTTGTTATTGTTTATTGTTATATGTACAGAAAAATCAGCTCATATACAAAGGATGTCTGCGACGCAACACGGTCAAATAAAATCGTAGAAAAACGTTACATGCTACACGATTCGGAGGAATGCGAAACGTCATGTGTTGTCGTCTCTCCTAAAAAACGAGCGACAGAATGAATGAAACGTCCCGCCATTTGATACATTTTAATAAATGTGCATGCGCTGTGGCGCCGGTGGAAACTATTGAATTATTTCCCCCCAACGCAGTTTATTAATTCGCGACGATCGATATTACAATTAGTCCTTCAAAGTGAATGCTCAAAGGCAATGCACCAGGCTCGATTATGCATGAATATAATCCAATAAACTTGGTTGTAATTTAATGGCACACGTTCCACCGGATGTCCTACATACAAAGTATAAATAAGATCGTTCTTTGCAACGCAGTCGAACGATACGTTCTATATAATATATTTTTTTTTTTTCTCATATAATATAATATAAGCTACACGCACTTTTACAGAACTTCTTCTGGATAGTGAAACCATTCGAAAAATGACGCGGTACGTTCAATGAACCGAGGCAGGTTTCCGGAATCGTGCTTCCAGATAGTCGACCATGATGATTATTCGCTGTTTAATTAGCGATAAACAACAGAATTTATTTTCTTTTTTTTTTTCTTTTTCGATTCTGCTTCTTCTTTCGCTTAATTTTTTGGCTACATATCGTCATACGTTTCTAGGTATATAATTCTAAAGAGGAGGATATATAATATATTCTTTGATTTTTCGTTATAAAATTCAATTATAGAATACAATCTTCAATAACGACAAACACGAATTATATTCTTTTTCGTTGAATTTGTAATATGTACAACGAAAGTAATTACACGCGACAATCACGCTTTCGTGACCGTTCCTGATTTTGTTTTTTTCTCGTGTGAAGAAATAATGAATTTTATATTGACTTAAATTTCTTATTTGTTATAAATTTATTGAACATTGAACATTATGTAATTTAATTATGTTTCATTATTAAAATTTTAATTAGATCTATAAATTTGTGCTATTGCAAATATATCTATATTATAATTATATATAATTATTATAACATAGTGTTAACATAATTTAATGTTATTAATATATGTATAATGTTATGTAACATAAATAATTGATTATTAAAATTTTTTAATAAAATTATTAATTTTGCCAAAAGCATTTAAAGTCAATTTATCAATTTGACATGGTAATTCTAATATTAAATTTGAATGAATTTTATATATAAAATATGAAAGAATTTTCACACAGTAAAAATTTGAATAATTTGAATGTTATCATTCTATTTGCTTACTATTATAATTAAATCATTAAATTGATGAACTAAAGGATACTATTCATTCATTTTAATTAGAAGAAAAAAATGCCTCTCAAGTTTTGTAAGAGAAAGGTCACGAAAGTGTTAATATTCTAGACGATGCAATATCAGGAGATTCGACTTCCTTTGGCGGCAGTTCATAGTATAGACACAGGTGGACACAAATTACGAGCTTTACACGAATGCAGAATCTTTTACAAAATAACTACTAGCAAATGTATAAAATAATTATTGAGCTTGTTTCTAAAACGTTTCAATTTTCTAATTAAGTTTAGATTTTTTAAATAGCTTGGAAGCTTTCGTTTACAATGTATTCGTAATTTATAAATATATAACTATGATATTAATTATCGCTATTAATAATTGAATAAAAAAATTATGAATAAAAATGACCATCAGTAAAGATTCTAGTATTAATTATATTTGTATATACATAAATAAATAAATACGCAATGATAAAAGAAAAAAATATCCTTTTATTAAAATAATAACGTGACTTCGTTATATTTTCATTTCCAATGATTTTGAAAGAATAATTATCAAAATTATTTTAATGAATTTAATTGATTGAATAGAAAAGTAAAAAAATTTTTATATACTTGTAAGGTTAAAAAAAGTATGAGCACAAAAAAATTGAAATTTTTTGAACGCGTAAACGATCATTATTTTTCAAAATTATTATTTTTTAAAATGAAATGAAACTAATCGTAACAAAATAATTATTCAATAAGAAAATTACTGTTTTAAACAAAAATTATTAAGAATTATTAAAAAATACAGTTTTCATAAAAAAGAAAAACAATTTCATATATTCAAAAAAATAATCTTTCATTTTTCAATACTATTTAAATCTTATAATTTGTGCGATTGATGCTTTTAACTTTTCAATATAAAAATATTATAACAATCATTTTTCAATATTTCAACTTTATCTATCTCATGTAACAAATCTTTTTTTTTTTTAAATTTTATCTATCTTCCTATCCTATTTAATACGTGTTATCACATTTATTAATGTCAAATAACAAATTTGTCCATACATTTTAGACATTACAATTACAAATACATGTATACCAATGCTTCCTCAAAATCATTTTTTTTCAAAATTAATATTTCAAAAATCCAAAACTATTCAGAAACAAGCTCCCAACGATCAAACGTAATGCATATAGGCTTTGTCCACACACTTTCCGGTTGATCGTTAAAATTTTACACACAGCTCCGCGTTCGAAACAATATTTGAACAAAGCCATGGACGCCTGTCGATATCCGACTATCTGACGAGCTATCCTCAGAAACGATATTGACTGCCATCGTCATTGCATTGGTGGAAATGAGTCTAGCACAAAATATATCGTATGTATGTATGTATATATATATATGTATATATTTTATCGTCGATAATTGTGTTCCAGGCGTATAGCCGCGCCCCGACACCATCGGGGCTGTCGCGACGCGGCCTTAACTCGTTAAATCGTGTACAGATTATAGAATAAAAGCTTTCATAAAGAATACGGTAAATTCATAAACTTGTGTAAAACTTGAATACAAATTAGGAGTATGTGACTCGAACGTTTTCGTGCGCGGGATCGATCGTTCCACGTTAAAAATTATAATCTTCTTTTCCAATTAATTTGGAAAGAAGGTGTCAATTAATTTGATTTCTTGGTTTTTTAGAAACGAAACATTTTACGGGCAAGATTAGTTAAAATCTTGATCGATCTGATTGAATTTAGGAAGGAGAGTAAGATTTAAATTATTTAATAATTTGGAGGATTTTTTTCGATGGATTTGAATTGAAATATACGTTCTAGTATTGAATATATGTTTCTTTAGATATTAAAAAGAAATTTCCATTTTTCAGTTTAATAAAGATTAATAATAAATTGGTATATTTTAATTTATCTTATTTCATCTTCAAATGAGAACAGCATAATAAATCAATTGATAATTATAAAGCAAACAATAATAAAATACTTTTATGAAATTTAACAATGGATATTAATACAAAGATCTTGCGAATCGATCCTGCGCTTCTCGATCGGCCATTTTATATTTTTCTTTTCCCCCTTTTTATTTAATACGTATCGTTAATCGTTAACGTTATCCTTAAATTCTTCATATTATTGTATATATTTAGTTTCGGAAGATAATACGGATGTTTATTTTATCGCTCTACGTACGTATTCGGATTTTTCCATTCTTTTGTTGCGTTTACGTCCCGTCGTCGTTCGTCCTCGTCCCATTCGGGCGGAAAAAGCGGAGCTGATAGGACGTTTCCGATATATATATTTTCTTTTTTCCTTTTTTTTCCTCCATTCAAACATCGATTCGCGTAGCACAAAATATCTTCGAGTCGAGAATTCAAAATTGCCGCCTTTACGTACGAACAAGAAAGAATTTTATCAATCGATTATATTTATCTTTCGAGATTAGAAATTTATCGAATGTTTCGAGTATTTTATTTCGAGCTTACCTTAATTTTTTGTAAGGAAAAATAATCTTACTTTTTGATAATTATTCCGAGATACATTATCGTTTTTTAAAGGTAGAAAATTTTAGATCATTCGATCGTTCACTGGAAAGTTTAACAGAAATATATTAAGTCAAAGAGGAGAAAAATATTGAATAAAAAACTTCATATAATATAACTTCGTACCTTAGTATTATCATTAGTATTAAATTATTTTGACACTGGTTTTCTCAATATTTATTTCTTTATTTTACATTGCCATTCTTCGCGTCAATTTATAAACGGATATTATTGTGCCATGCGAACGCGATTCCTGAACGAAATCCTGATCCAGCTCTCCAGTAATATTTTTTGTTTCGTTTAATATAACTTAATCCTAAAAACATGACGAGTCGTGATTTGTTCGCACCGCATCGAATCGTCGCATTTCATTACATCTTTTTAATTTAATTCATCATATTTATTTTTTTTCTTCATATTTTTTTTTCTTCCATTTTTTTTTATCTTTTTTAAACATCGTAATAATCGTAATATTCTCTAGGTAAGGATTCTCTTAAGCGCATGTACAGAGATAAAACTTTCCTCTACGTTTTGAGCATACCGCGCGGCTTTATTTATTTATTTTTCCTTATCCCTTAATTATTATATTTTATTTTATATTTTATTTATTTATTTATTTATTTTAAATTTATATATCCCCTTGGATTTCCCCCTCCCCTTTTTTTTTGTGCAAATTGCACGCTGCCTGAACGAGCAACATTTCTTTAATAATAGGTAATAATAATATCTAAAACCACGTTTAAACGCCTATGGATCGATTCAACGGCTAGTTTATGAGAGAGTTGAACAGCGTTTCAAATAATAAATACCGAATTATCGGTGAAAACTGCGCCTCCATTCTGATCACATGCGTGTACATGTCACCGTGAAACATCGCTAAATCGGTACAAAAATTAGGGGAAATCTTTTGAGTGATGAAACTTTGTTGAAATTGAATGACGATCATCGAATATTTATTACGACGCAGCACTCGAGATCTCGATCGAGAAACGATTGGCAAATGAAAAAATGTTTCGAGGTGATCCGTTGTGTGATCGAAGGGAGGGCATAGCTTTCCAACTTAGTAATTTACCATTTGACGTACCATTTCACTCGGTTTCGCTTCGCGATTTGCGGCCTTTTCTCGCGTGTGTATAAGTGTGTACATGATATTACATATGCTCGACGTGTGTATCTTCTTCTTCTTCCTCTTTTACATACAGAGATATATACAATGGTCGATAGATGCGGCTTATAATTCCCCCGTTCCTTCCTACGCCTTTCTTCTTCTTCATTATATTCTCGAATCATAACGATTAATCGTCGTTTGTGCGTCGTTTCGAGTGACATGCAATGATCGGTGTGTCGATAAATCGGGTGAACTCAGATCGGTAACGAGCACTCTCTCATTGGTCTTCTTTTTTTCACACACATACATATATAATATGTATATATATATATATAT
>NW_006264075.1:13334-18282 GCF_000469605.1 Apis dorsata
GAGGAAGAACGTAGCTCGTTAACAGGATAAGAGATACGGGCGTAAAAACGAGGGAGAGGGTTGTATGAAAATGTTTCGCGCGTTTCAATTCAAAAATGACGATCTCGACTCGAGCATATGCGACAACAAGCTACGTTTCGCCTCTTCCTTCCCTTCAGAGACTCAACAAATTGATCGAAACGCAAGGGAGAGCAGAGAGAGAGCGAGAGAGAGAGATATCGTACAAATTCTACTATCTTCGGATCCTTCTCGTTTAAATTTCGCGCGGCTGAGTTCCTTCGATTTCGTCGCATTCCGTAGTACGCCTATTATATAATAATAATGTACATACATACGGTGGTATTCATATAAATGTAAACAAATGTGTTCTGGTGGGGACTGGCTGGGTTATTTTTAACGAACAACCTATGCGATCTATGAGAATCATGATTTCGAATGATCGATTAGATTCAGGCTGCAAGGTAAAAATGACGCCAGCGAGTCGCGATGGCCGAGGATACGCGGTCAACGTCACGGTAACACCGATCACAGTAAGTTCGCGCGTTTTAATTAAATATATCTCGCGGTTATTATATTCTCTTTTGCAATCGAGAAACGATGAAGAACGATACAAAATCAACATCTCCGTCGTACACCCGGGTCGAGTACGTTGCAGAGAATAGGAACAGAGACGAATATGGGAACAGACTACTTGGTTGCCCGTGTAACCTAATTCAATTCCTTTGTATTTAGTTCATTATAATATTGTATAATGAATTCCCTTAAAGTTATTACAATTTTTAATCTTTTTCTCCTTTTTTATTTTTTTTTCTTTTTAATTTTTCTTATCAACACTTTGCGCTATTAACCTTTGTTTAATAATTATGTATAATTCGAGTAACACCACGAGTATTCGTAGCGTTCCGCAAGATGGCGAATATAATCTTTTTTACGAGTTTTCTTCCCCTTAAACACGGTTATCCTCCCGTGATAACTTATGTATGTATAACTTTCGCTAAGTGTAGGTACGTGTGTACATGTGTGTGAATATGCGTGTATTATGTATAAGTCATTTATAGAATTCATATTTATATAACGTTATAACCTAAGAGCACATGTCTATTTATATATTTATACTTGATGAATATACATGTATCTATACATACGCGCTCGCGTCTATATTTATACGTATATGTATATTCCATAGTATGCGTGTATGTATATGCATGTTGTTTATTTAATACGATGCTTTACAATAACTCTCTCTTTTTTTTTTCTTTACTTCTCTTCTCTTCTTTCTTTCTTTCTTTTATTTCATTCGCCTGAAACGAAATCGCTTAACATGTAACAATGTGCTTTTACGACCACGCGCTTTGACTCTTGTTCGCCGATCGTGGCGCCATCTGAGATCGAAGCGTATTAGTGATATTTTAAAAATTGGAGATAATTGGAAACACTGTTGTAAAGGAAAATTAATTATGAAATATACTATAATTATAATAATAAGATTCTTTAGAGAGTCTTTTTATAATTTATAATTTTTAGAAAATAGTTGAAAAAATGATTCATGGACATATATGTCTAAAAATATAATATGTACACAAAAATATAGCTTGATTTGCAATAATACAATTTTTATCATAAGTATTTCATAAAAATATTTTAATATTTTGTCAAAGTTTTGTGAAATATGATTATGTTTTAATTTTTTTAAAAAATTGAAAATATCTCTTAGTTAATATTAAGTTTAACATTTTTTGAACTAATGTAAAATAAATGATCATTCGGAAATTTAATATAAATATATAATTTAAAAAAATAAAACATTCGTGTATTTTTCTCATTTTAAAAACTACATTAACTCTCGAAGTGAATCTTATCATTAGAAAAATTATAGAAAAATATATAAAATGATATGTTAATGAAAACGAAATTTAAAAATTTCTGATATGTTTCAGAATATAAAAATCGTAAATAAAATCATTTATGCTTTTAAAAGAAATTTAACACCTTACACCTAATTTAATTGTATAAACATATATAATACAATCGAGAAACTTTTTAAAAAAAAGAATTTACGTATTTTCAAATTTCTTTCTAGTAAATCATTATTAATTAATCATCATGTATCTAATACGTAACACATTTTTATTGCAATAATCATTAAATCACTTCTTTCTTTAATTACTTTTAAATTATATTCAAAAACTAACATTTTTTATAATTTATAATTTTTTTCTCATTTCTTTTCCCAAAAAGTTCCTCAATATTGACTTGATTATTGGTTTGATCGCAATTTTCGTTTTCGAAATAAATGATATAAATCACGATAAATCAAATACGATTGCACATCGTTCATTTATCCTCCTATTAATTATGAAATCTCTAATAGAAGCTACAATGAAAGATTTCCGGATTGCCGATAGCGTTCCAAGCACGTGCAGTATCGAATCTCGAGCTGTGGATCTTCGATATCAAGTCGAAATTGGCTGCAACCCGATAAATTAGACGACGATTGGCAATTTCCACGTTAAGCCTCGTCATTTCCGTTATCAGGCTCCTCTGTGTTCATCAAGCAAAGCTCCTCGTAATTGACAGCGTTTAGCCACGAATGAAGACGTTAAATTCTGTCACGTAACCATTGTTCTTGTGAATTTTGCTTTTTGTTCGTTTTGAAAATTACTCGTTTTACACGTGAAATCCGAGAATTAAAAAAAAAGAAAAGAAAAAAATCTTGTTAATTTACAAGTTTAGATATAATTTCACAGGTTAATTGGAAAAATTTTGTAAGAATAATGAAGTATGTTTTAAAAAAGTTGATTGGTTCGAATCTTTAATGATTCGTTGAAACTAAGAAACTTTATAAAAATATTGAACGATAAAAGATGCAGATTTATTTTCCTGTTACTTTAACTTTTTATGGATATAAAAGATGCACACTCCAGTTCAAAGTTTAAATCACTTTTTAAGCTTTGGATAAAGTTTTTCATATACATATAGTTTTAAATTGAAAGTAAAATGAAATTTTGTATATTAATTTTCGTTTGATATTATTGGAAAGACTGCAAGAATTTTAGTTAAATTATTTAAAAAAAAACAAAATAAAATTAAATATTCTGATGTTGAGTAGCAAAATTCGAAATTGTTGTGATCACGATTTTTTACCCGTGCTTGGAATTCTTTCTTTAAATTGTCAATTTCTTAATTTCATCTTCAAATTGCAATCTCTTTTTAAGTGAAGAATTTCGATAAGTATATTTCCAATTTAAAAAATGAATAATAATGAAAAAACAATGAAAATTTTTGAATGGTCCTAATTCGAGGAATGAGAAACACCAATCCTACTAATTTAAAATTTAAAATTCCTTCTACATTCTAATTGCTTCTGTTTTTTTTTTTCAATCTTGAAACTTCGATATCTCCAAAACAAACTGAATTAATCACTTAAATTGTACAAACACGCCGTAGAAAAATTGCATGCAAAGCAGCAAGGAAAGAGAGCGCGCATAGAAAGCAGTTGCTTCCCATAGGAGGGTATAAAATGTACAGTGGATGATTTTGGCCAGCCGGCCAGCCGACTGGAAATATAACTTATTTGCGCGCATTGGTCAGACGTTCGAATTCATTCATTAACCATAACCGAATTATGGGTAAATCGGATTAAACAGCATCATTTCGCATCGTGTTTTCTCGGTCAAATGATTCAATATATTCGGAATCATCACGGAGGATCGAATGTGCCTTATATACGGCTCGTTCGAAAATTTATAACCAGCGAACGAGAATCGAGCATCGAGAAATAAAAAGACTCAAAAAACATTGGCAGGCTTATGAATCGGAATATAATCAACCTGTGACCCAGCTAATCTGGTCTTGATCGAAGTTGTTTTATATATTTTTTATTCAAATCGATTGACTTTTTTTTTCTTTCGTTTAAAAATTGATAATCGATCGATCGTGATGACCAGTGCGCGCGTGGTTTTCGATGCGGAAACGCAGCGAATGGCGGATATGGTGGTCACTGATCTGTGATTCGATTTAATCACCGCGAAAGAAATCGTAAAAAAATAACTTGCTCGTTCGACGATTTTCGTTTCGATAATTCGATCCACGAATTATTTACACGAGAATAAAGTGGTGGCCTGAACATGACGGCCGTGAATATTCTCTTACATCTCTAAATATGTGCGTGATTTTCGACAGAAGCAGAGATAAACGTTAACGGGAATGATGAGTATTAAAAAATGATGGCACGGAGGGAGTAGCTTTCGATTAGCTTTTCAGTGTGTTCGTCGATTTATCAGATGACGCCACTCGCGGCGAGAACATTAATCTCAAGGGGTTTCGCGTTCGGCAATGATTAATAATCAATTCTTATCACAGAAGTTATTTACACGATACACACTTCGGATCGATCGGACCTCGAGTGAGATCGTGGCTCGATCAAACGAACCGACATTCGTTCGCGTTCCCTTTTTTTTTTTTATTTTTTTTTATCTTCGAAGCACAGACAAGAAATCTAGCCGTCCTATCGGAAAGAGACTCGAGAAAAATTGCGCGTTTTTTGTCCATTGTCATTTGCAAACGTATCCTCTGCCCCTTTTTGCATTGCAGAGATATACGACAGAGAAACTTTGCTCTTCTTTTACGTGATAACGTATGATACATACATGATACGGTTCTTCAACTGAGCATATACAACGATCGACGAAACGTGAAAAATTGTTCGAGTATGCGATCAAAAATTGAAAATTTTTCGAAAAAATTTTACTCGTTCCACGAATGTGAAAATATTCTTTTCTTCAGCGCAAAGAGCAAAGTATTCGTCAAGAACGCAAAACGCATTTTTTATTCGAATATACAGTGTCCTTTTTCTTTATTTGATTTTTGTTTATCTGTCTAATGTTTAAACGCACGATGCCTAATTAAACGAATTTTTCGAAATATCTTTTTTTCTTTTTTTTTTTTT
>NW_006264075.1:18432-19854 GCF_000469605.1 Apis dorsata
AGATAAAATCGCGATATTTAATCGGCAGAAAACGAAACGAAAAAGCTTGCGTTGCCATTTTATCGTTTCTTTTTTTTTTTTTTTATTTCGCCTATATCTATGTATAATCATGTTTCCTTTTTTTTTGTCGCGTAACGGCGATAATTATTGGCGATAAGTAGTAACAATTCTGATTGCCATATTTTAACAGTAACGATGATGGCGATATCGGTATCGATAATAGCGACGATGATAATAATAATAATAATGATTGTGATGATGATAAGAAGAATGATAATAAAATAATAACAACAATAATAATAACAATAATAATAACTTTCCGCGGCATTAGCTTTTAATAATATCGTAGATAAGAGAGAGTAGTAATAATAGTAATAGTTGCGATCACGATATCAACGATGATTTCTCCGGCAAAAAAAAAAAAAAAAACATTATAACATTTTCAAATACCAACGAAACGATTATCATAAATTGAACTTCAACTCTTATTCTCGTTACACGGACTCCATTTTCTTTCTTTACACTTTTCAGCTCAATACATTTTATTCTTGGAAAACGAAATCTAACCTCCTCGTTCTCTTAAATAATATATAAATATCGTGTAAAATTTCTTAGCTGATACTTGCTAGGCTGAGCTTGATGAGCATTCATATTAAAAAATGCACCCCCTATTCTTTTTAATATAAAATCTTTGCGTTTCATATTGTTAAGAATAAATTATATTCATTAGATTATATTCATTAGAATGGCGGTATTACCGCGTTTCTTTCTCAATGTCGATTCTTTTTTCCTTGTTTTTTTTTTTTTCTATTTTAATATTTTATATTCTTTACGACCATAGCATAGATCTGGTTTCATTTTATTGATGCTCCGACCGAATTTAATTCTGAAACTTTCCAAGCATCGATCCAATCGGTAAATTGTCGGTCAATCGCTGCCAATTTCGAACGAAGAACGATAACCGCAGTTATTCCCATATACATACACGTGTTCAGAGCAAACGAAACTGCGAATTAGAAAATTACACCAGGTCGGAGCACGTTCATCGATCGAAACTTTTTCCTCGAATAAGCGAAATCGTCGTCCAAATTTTCTTTCCGTTCGATTAGATTTGTGCTTGCTCTCATTTATTAAACGTTCAATTACGTATTTCGTTGTTCTCGAAATTATCAGTTGATCTATCGTCATACATCGTTTTGAAATGAAATGCTCTTAAGAAAGAAAGGAAATTAATAAAAAAGAAAAAGAATTATCACAATTTCTTTTATCACGATTTTCTCCATATCTCGAAATATTATTTTATGTGAAATGATTGTCGGTGATGTACGAGCAGTTTAAATAGAAAGAAATTTGAGAAAAAATTCTGGAAAATATTTGTATGGCGATACATCTTTCCTTTTTTTTTTTTTTTTCTTATAACGA
>NW_006264075.1:20178-22461 GCF_000469605.1 Apis dorsata
TTCTTTTTTATTAAAATAATATTTATTTAAATAAAGATTGCCAACGATTTTTATTAAATTTATCGCGAGAAAAATTTTTAACGTGACACTGTATTTGTTTGGAAGTTCTTTTGTTTCCCTTGCTTCATATTTCCTCTTCTTAAATTATATATCGTTATAATAAAATTCTATTTAAATTCTTATTTATAATTTTATCCTTATACTTACAAGTTACTAACACTGTTCGTGACGTCTATTTACGTCGTTATGATGTATTGAGTCCCCACGCCATGCAAACATGTTTCTATATACAGAATTTATTTGAGTATTTTAATCAGAACACCTCGAAGTTTATTCATTATTAATATGTTATTCATTTCACTTCGCGTTTTTTCAACGATTGATCGATTACTCTCTCATTCCGTACAGTTTTCTCTACTGGAAAAATAGAAAGGATTTTCACAGTTTTAAGTAAAAGATTTATCGTTTTCGTAAGATTCATTTGTGCGATACGAAGATCAATGACTGTACTGCTGAATTGTTCTTTTTTCTTTTTTTCTAATTTTCTCTCTTCTAGATTTTTCATTTCCATAATTATCCCATAATATAACATAACCGATGCAGTTGCGAAAAAACGATCCTGTATTTATACGATTATTATTATTTCTCGCGTATGTTTCACGTGTATATTTTTAATTTTATATTCGTTGTACGATACGAGGAGTGCAACTGCCATGTCTCTTCTTAAATCTTTTTTTTCGATCTGTCTATGTCACGCTGAAGTATTTATATTCTATTTGAAAGAAGAAAATTAGAATAAATTTTATACGTAACGTTTCTTAAGATCAATTTTGTTGTTATATTATTTAATCAATTTCTTCTATTTCAATAATTTACGATGAAATGTGTATTCAGTAAAAAGGGATTAACACGATTAATTCGATTTGTTTCGTGCAGATGCGAAGCTCGTTAGAACATTAAACATACCCGTATTATATTTTATTATGTAGATTATTATTAAATATACGAAAATGGTGGCCATGATACAAATATTATCGAGATATTATCATTCGTCCATTTTTTTTTAATTCTACTTTAAATAATTACATACAAAAAGAAGAAAATTTAAAAAGAGTCAATTCTTGTAATTTATATTGACTCGAAGATTTAATTGAACAGAAAATGATTAACACGTTCCATATTGTGTATTATAGATAGATTAATAATAAAATTTCAAAAGTTTCATGAAATTTATTTAAACATTGGATCAAATTTTAGAACATATTTGTACAAAGAAAAATCAAGATGTTAAATTGATATAAAGAAAAAAAAATTAAAAGCTATAGCACTCTTGACAATTGAAATAATTATTTGAAATATTTGATATTGAAAGATAGGTTTTTTTTTTTTTTCTTTTTGTCATTTTAAATTCTTTTTTTTTTTAGAAAATATTTTTCACTTGTGCTTCAATAAAATCAATTTGTTACATATAAATAGTACTAATATTATTATCATTATTATAATTATTATTAAGCTAAGGATGCATTTATGAAAAATTTGAATCAAATACAGAAATCTACAGAATGCACATTGTATGAAAAAAAATACAAAATATTCAAAATATAGCGCATTATGATATTTGAAAAATAAGACAAATCTTTATTTAAACTCCATTTTTTTTATTCATGTTCATAAAAATGTTTGTATTTTGTATAAACATTTTTAATTATCATCATCATCATCATCTATTATTATTTAATAAAATATTATATTTTCAATATAACTTTTCATTTAAATGTTTTATTGCTGTTTATGAATAATACTTATTCGTTACACAATACGGAACGTGTTTAAATGGCTTTAACACTGTCGTGCTTTGGTCTTTGTAATTGATGATACAGTGTGAAATGCACCTATTGCATTAAACTGAAGTTTACGCCATTCAACGAAGAAGGATTCGCATAGAAGTGGACGTCGCGACGTTAAATTTCATTTCGGAGTGCTTTCAGTGTGATTACGCACCAGACCAACAAATGTCTGTAGGCACGCATGCAATTCAATTGTTTCGAGCTACAGAGGGACCTGCAACTTCCGGTTTATATCTTGCTTCGTGATTGACGTTTGTTTGTAATTCGTTAAATTAAATTGTACAATTTAAGATTTCTAATTTTTGATAATGTTAAATATTAATTATAAATTTATAATTTTTGATATTTGTTTAATATTTTATCAACTCCTGTTTGAATTAAAAAATGTTAAACATGGATTATAGTTCAATTTACATCTATTGTTTTTTTTTTTTTT
>NW_006264075.1:22676-24586 GCF_000469605.1 Apis dorsata
ATTTCTAGATTTAAATTTGAAACAAATTTTTATGCTACAAGTTATTAAGCTAATAAAAAAGCAATTAATCTTATTTATGAAATAACATCACTATATGCATGTCTCTATTAAAGTCAAATTATGCAGTTAAAGCTTTTATTATTCCTTTTTGGTAGCCATAATTGCGAGAGTTAATTCGAGCAATTAATGCTATTGTAATTTTGGAGATGAAACCGTGACTAATTACATAAAATTGTTTCGGACATGAGGCAAGTAATTGCTTCATAAATTCGATTTTTTTTTATCGACATTTATAATTTATTTTCATCGATTTATTTTATGTTTAATTGATTAATCGAAATGAAACGAATATGCAATTAAAAAAAAGCGAAATATTAATTTAATGAAGAATGTTAATTTATATTTTAATCATTTCCAATTATAAATAAATATTTAGAAACGCAAAGATTAAATTATCATAATGTTAGTATTAATTATACAATATTTTTTTGGATCATCTATCATCATTTTAAATAGATGTGATTTAACTCGAACGGAAATTGCAAAATTTTATCGCGATTTATTGATTTATTGATTTCATAATTAAATATCTGAAAATTAAACTCATGTGCAAAAAATATAATATATCTTTATATCTTTAGAATTATAGAAATGGAATTTCTTACAAATTTTATTGTATACTTAATTGAGTACTTTTGTATCGATAATTATAGCATTATCATCTCTGATTTTATCTTATGAATTTAATTCAATATGAGCTAGAATTAATAAAGAATAAAGATTTTTAAACTAGTGCATTTTTAAATAATATTTTTCATATTACTCATATATTTCATATTACTCAGTTATCTATCTACCTACAAAAGACAAATATAAAAATGAAATTACTTCTAAATCTATTTTATTTTTCTTATAAATCAATTGTATAAAATTCTTTATATCAATTCTAATCAAATGAAAATTTTTTCAATCTTTTTATATTTTATTCTTTGTTTCAATTATCAAATGTCAAATCAAAGATATCTTCGATGAACACAATACGATAATAACTCGATAATATTAACGACAAAAGAAAACAATTCTAAGAAGAATTAAAGAAACAATTTTTTTTGCGATCAGAATACAGTCATTGAGAACTTCTGTGTGGTCGAAGAACGCAAGTTGCAAGCAGGATAATCACGTGATCGATGATCAATACGATACTTCAAATCTTATTCACAGTTCAACGGAACTCTTCGTTGCGGACATATCGAAGATCTTTCAAGAATTCGGATTCGTGTCTGTACGGAAAGCAGGGGTTGTCCAACTTGGCAGTTTTGTCTTCTGTACATCTCTCAGCTGTCAACCCTCATCGAATATTATTCTTATTCGATCGTCCTTATATTTTCTATTATCCTAAAAGGCAAACTTTATTTCTTTGTTAAAAGAAAATATTATCAAATTAATCATGGATATTAAACGTGATACCATCGAGAGAACTTTGTTTAATTTTTTCTTTTTTTTCTCTTTTTTTTTTTTTTTTTTTTGCTTTCTTACATATTGTACACATTGTGTATTTATAATTCGTCGAATCCTACTCGAATTGCAGCTTACGTATCTAACTGTGAAAAGGGTGGGCCCCCCTGTCTGGGGTTTTTTTTTGGTTTTTTTTTTTTTTTTTTTTTATTTGGCAGTTATATAAAGACCGTATCAGTTCCACGAGAGACCTTTAGTGGCGCGATAATGTTCTCGATTCGATCGTACATAATTACGCCCGCACACAAAGCGATTATAATTATCATTATTATTATTATTCATTTGTTATTAACATATGTAATATTATTAACAATATTATCATCATTAGCATTATTCAATCATTATTATTATTATTATTATTATTATTATTATTATTATTATTATTATTATTATTA
>NW_006264075.1:24604-31665 GCF_000469605.1 Apis dorsata
ATTAAATTTACTATTAATATTATTTATATCATTAGTCATTACGATTATTATCGTTACCATTATCATTATTATTATTGTTATTATCGTTATTACTATTATTGTTGTCCTTCTTCTCCCTTCTATCGTTCGTGTCTGTTAACTATTGAATTACTGAAAGGCCGCGACAACACTCTCTCGAGGAATGCGCACACAAGCACACAGCTTTCTCGAATTCCCCCTAGTAGCCTCGAACGAATCGATGCTCCTCCTCGCTCGAGAGAGACGAGGACGCGCTCTTCTTGCATAATTTAATAAAATTATAAGATCGTCATACGACACCGAGCGTCGATCACTTATCCGCGGAGAGTTTGATACTAGATAGATAGATAGATAGATAGATAGATAGATAGATAGGTAGATAGATAGATAGATAGAGAGAGAAAGATAGCGATTGCGCTCGATTAGGTTTAAACTTAGGAGAGAAAGTTCGGTTTTTAGCCGAAGAAAGTGAACGCACAACGTGGCCGTGTATTGTCAATAGTGTATAATGTGTCGAGGCGCTTTCTTTGCCCTCCTCTATAAGTCCTTTTTCCAATCGCTTCCTGCCAAGTCCTTCCGGTTCTTCAACACGCGAGGGGCGCTTCCTCGTTTTTTAAACGTGTGTGCTCGAAGCGTTTGAAAAATTTTTGGTCGGTCAGCAAGAACCGAACGAACGACGACCTCTTCGACCTCTTCCGCCTCCTCTTCCGGCCTCTTCACTCTTGCTTGTTCCTCCCCTTTCTTTCTTCGCCTCTTCCTCCTTCCTTTCGCCGAAACTGGAAGCGCGTCTCACACGTAGTATTTCTTCGCGTGCAATCACTCCGTTCCAGAGTTTTCTTCTTTTTTTTTTCGGGGGAAGAAAACGGGAGAAACAGAGAGAAAGAGAAAGAAAGAGAGAAAGAGAGATAGAGAGAAAGAGAGAGAGAGAGAGAGAGGGAGAGAGCGAGAAGAAAGGAAGCACGAAGCAACGAGCAGCTTTTTTCGTGCTCTCTCGTTACTTGATCGCTCTTCCGTGGCAGCCTCCTCGAAACTCACGTATCGTCGTTTCTGTGGAACAAAAATAAATAATTGCGGGATTGAATTAATTATATGCAAATGTTATTATATTGATGTACGAGACGTGTGAGTATATGTTGAAAATTAATTGAAAAAGTACAAATTATTAGCTAATGAATATAACTTTATAATAAATATTATTTTTGAAAATTATATTATCAATTTTGACTCTTATATTTTTGTATAATTTATTCATACATTTAATTTACTAATTTTAAATTAATTACATTTTTTAATTCTTATATCATTTGTTTATATATTAATAAATTATTGCTAGATATATTGGAACAATTTATAAAAATGAAATTTGATAATTTTCATTTATATTCATTATTAGTAAAATTTATATGATTTTTGAATTATACGTATATGTGTATTTGTTGTAACAAAATAGAAATCTCTTTTTCTCATTTATTATTAAGGAAATAGCATATATTAATTTATTTAGATAACTTGTCAAATTTAATAACTTTACTTGGAATATTTATTTATATTTTATACAGTGACCTATATTAGAAATTAAAGTTTGCACGAAATTCTAAATGTTTGAAAATTCAATTTCTAATTTCTCAGTTTATAATTTTGGGAAAATTGTATACCACATTAAAATAATTGTGATAACGAACGAGATAAGCTTGCTATCCATAGAATAATTTCATACTGTACTAATTTTCTATGCCACTCTAATGAATTAAGAATGATGTTACTTGAATGCAGTAACTCATATACATACGTAGAAGTCATTAGAAATTGAACAATGGTATTCTCTTTCATTATCATTAAATATCGTTTCATCATAATTGTATGGAAAATTTGTATTTACAATTACAAATAAAATATAAAAAATATATTGAGAGAATATAATTAAAAAAAAATTGTTTTAAAATAATATATGATGTTTTTCTGCGTAGGAGAATATAGATATATGTAAATGCGAAATAAAGTTTAATTAGCTTTCATATATATATATTCCTTTATGAACATTACGTTGAATCTGAAAGATTTAAATGAACTGAGAAGCATAATTTAGCGAATTTCAGTAACGAGAAAGAATATTTAAGAAAAAATTACGTCTCTTTTAAATTTATTGCGAAATTATTCTTTAAAGAGGATCGTAAAGGAAATATGAAACGAGATATGAGAAAATATGAAAGTGTACTTTTTTAAATGAAATGCTTTCAACGTACGACGTCGTGATTATTCCATTTTATAATGACTTCAGACTAGTTGATTATTATATATTATATTTAAATAAACTATATATAAAAATGTATATGTAAAAAATGAAAGATTTGAATGAAAAAGAATGCTGATGATTAATATTGTTATAAATATTGAATAACTTTAATACCTTTGGCAATTTTTGTGCATTTTTTCGGTGACTTGACCGGGGCAGTCTATTTATTGGACGATTATGTGTGGCGCACGACACAATATCACTATCGTGGCCAAAACCGTGAACAACGTGAAAACGATCAAGCAAAGCCTGTAACGAACAAGGAACAAAATTATTAAAATTAAAGATATTTTAAATGAACATTCATTAATATTGATTAAGTTCTTCTTAATAAATATATAAAATTTAAATTTCATACAAAAGATGAATATTAATTCCAATAAATAATTGAAAAAATAAAAATTAAATTAATAAAATTATTAAACGATAATTTATATTATCTTTATTCTATAAAGAATATTTAATATTTAATAATAAATAAATAAGTAAGAATAAATCATAAATTAAATCATTATTGAAATTAACAAGAACTTAATATTCTACATTTGATATTAATAAAATATACTAAACCTGTCCACCACCATAGCGGCGAATTTCCAGTCGCTAATGATCTCGTCGCTTTCATCCGCCTTTTTCATACGATCCGTGATGAATCGTAATTCCTTAAGAATCGTGTGCAATTCCTCCTGCATCCCACTAAGAGGTAACGATGCGGACGTATCTTCGACCGTTGCTGGTCTTCCGGTAGATATCGGTGTACCGAACGCCGACCTGTTACAAATAAATTAATCATTCAATGAAAATTATTTATTTTTTTTGCAAAAATAAAAAATTATGATATAATATATCATATAACATAATACAAATATAATAAAAATATAATATAATATATTATAAAATCGAAATTGAAATCGAAATTCGATCGCACATAATTAATTAAAAATATATATATATATATATTTGTGTGATTTCTTTGAATATTATTTTAATAGTATAGAAAATATAAAAGGATATAAATATAGAAGAGAGAGAAAATTATTATTGTAAAATGAGATTTCAATTTAAATTTTCTTATTATTTTCCTAAAAGTTTATATTGATTATATAATAATTACGTATTTTTTATTAATAACGTAGTGAAAGGAGAAAATTAATTAAGTGATAATTGGGTCAATAATTATATATGTTGTAATATTTGTTATTTAATTATGAAAAAAGAATAATATAATTTGATCGAAAATCTATTATTATGCAATATTTATTATATTAAATTTTTGTTCTTTAAACTAGTACTTTTTAATAAATTATTGATAATATTTATATTTCGATCTGCTTGATAAAAATTTATTTTTTTCTTAGAATATTATTTTCTATGCTATATCAGACACAACGTTGAATTTTTAATTCATTTTTAACGAATTGAATTTAACTTATTTCCAATATCTGACCAAGTATTTGAAATAAGAATCAAGAAATACTCAAAAAATAGGGAATGTGATATATAGTTTCCACGTTAATGTCCAACTTTCATCGAACATTTCACGTTGAGATGTTTCATAAATAAATTTTATCACGTCGTTCTATATGGCGGACACATTGAGGAGCATATGGAATTATTTTATCGGAAATGTCTCAACTAGCATTTGATATCAATGAGATATCACGAACAGGCATCAAAGAGAAGGAAAAAATAGATGTCCTCACTGGAGGCCGATACATTGGAAATTTAAACGGACAGTGGTTCGTCTATTCGGAAAAATCTATATCCCCGAGGTATGTTCAAGAAAAATGGAGATACGAAATGAATTTTGAAAATTGAAATGATTAAACTTACAGTTTTTCTGAGACTTATTTATTATCAGAAATCATTTTCATATTCAATTAATTGTTGAATAAGTTACAACAAGAATATTATAGTTAAAAGAAAATAGAAATTTATTTTACTAATTTGTTACTAGAATAATTACTTTATATTTAAACAATAAAATCATGTAATTAATAGATAAAGAATAGTAAAATTTATTAAAATTTATAAATAGATAGAAAATAATAATTGGATGGATAATTAAAAGGACATAATAAGATTAACAAATTACTTCAACTATTTGATTATTAACATACTGGATATTGTTATTATCATTTTTCTTTTAAATAAATATCAATCTTATTCATTTCATTTTCATTTTAAATATATGTTACTTCTTCATTTTAAAATACACATATTACTTTAATTTAAATAAATTCTGTAGCACTTTTTCACTGTGTCCTTCATTTGTTAAAACATTATCGGCTACTTTTTACTAAATCTTCTAACATTACGAGGATTCTGCTGAAGTTTAGAATGTCTGTTGGAATGAGGATTATACGTGTTGAATTACATTGTCATCCCAACTATGTTGATTCGAATGCACGCATGGATAGGGATGTTCACTCACACTACATTTACATATCCAGTATATCATGCAAATCATTATCATGCGAGTCTCGTGTGCTTTTTTCGTAAGAGAGATTAAGTAGCTTTAAATTACAGAATATTAATTATATTATTTGAATCGTATACTTAGTAGAAAAAAAATTAACATACTTTTTCAAGTTATGTATTAAATTTTATGTAATCTTACATGAAAATATTGTATTTCGTTAGTTGCAATATAAATTATATTCAAAAAGTTGTTTGAAAAATTATTTATGTATATTTTAAGAAGTACTTCATGTCTGATCATATGCATATATTATATGGATTAATTATTGGATAAAATAAATTAATTAGTTTAGCGTGAATATTTTATGACAATTCTTAATATTCATTATTTTATGTTTATATGATATTTTTATTATATTGTTAATCGCAAGAAGAATATTTATTATTGAAAATAAAATAACCATAAAATATTGTAAAATACTTTAAAGTTATATGGAAACTACTGGAACATACTGCAATATACATTTGTATATTTGTAATGTAAACTTTTTTTTCGAAATTTATAATTTTCTCGTTAAAATATATTTTAATTATTATAGCACGAATTTTTTTGATAATAAATATTTTAAAGTAAGATTAACAAATACAAAAAATTTAAGGAAATATACCTTATATAACCGGAAGGAGGATTTGCCGCACTATTCTTGTGACGAATGTCGTCGTCGATATCTAATACATTTGCTAGCAAACTCTTGCTACTCTTCTCCTGCAATTCCATGCCCTTTGCCCTTCTGTTGCCTCCAAGAATGGTCTTCTTCGTGATCTTCTTTCCTGGACGACTCATGCGCAGCAAGCACGGCAACCATTGTAAAAACAGCATTTTAATCTAAGTGCAAGTGAGAAAAACAAGATTTATATAACATGTAATTTTTATAGTCTAATATTTAATAAATTTAAACGATAAATGAGATACTGATATAGAGAAGTTAAAAGAATCAACTTCATCGAAATTAATCATATGTTTATCATATGTTAAAAACGTAATCATATGTTTTTTAAAAATTAAATGATATATATATTTTTTATATATATATATTTATATATATAAAAATATATAAAAATATATAAAAATATATAAATATATATATATATTTTTATATATATATATATATTTTTTAAGGTTAAAATTTAATGATTATTCGATAGTATTACATGAGAATAAATCAACTTATTCGAAATTGGGACATAACTTTTAATAAAAATCATATATTACGAATATAATATTATTAAAAGCTTTTACGTTCTTAAAATCTAATTATTTCAAGAAAAAATTTAAAATAACTTTGAAATCAATTTAAAATTTTTAATATACCATTAGTAAGATCCTTAAAAGCAATATTTTTCCATAAATAAAGATATTTTACTTATATTACTTATTACGTATTTTACTTATATTTATTTATTTATTATTATTATTACGTATTTTACTTATATTTTACTTTAAAACTTGATCAAACCATATTAAAATTAAGAATACTTTGAATCGCTATAATTCCGAAGATAATGACTTCCGGTCAATGAGTGAACGATCATTGGAAGCGCAGAAACTTGCCCTTTAAAATACTTTTTCATTTATCCCGATACGATTTCTGGTTCTCAAGATATCGTCATATAAAGAGAAACGTAATTTTTAATCGTTTATTATCTCCGTTCTTGTTGCTTATTTGGACCTCTCGCTTGCACCTCGTCTCACTGATCTATCCCAAACTCTAGACAAGCGACAGACGCGATTCCTAAAAATGCATAGTACGCATTTCTAAAAAAAATAAATAGGTCACTGGATCGCGGACCCATTCATAATTTCCGCACGGTCTTAAGCGTTACTTTGAATCTTTATATTTCGGTAACCGATTGAGATATCGAAATAAATCAAAAAGTGACTTCATTGGCATGATTTTCTCTATTTCCTGAGTAGATTTGATGACAAAATTTTTAGATTCTTGTCTCATTTTTTATTCAAAAACTCGAAATCATTTGTGACTTTCTGCGTGATTGCAATGGTGCATTAAACAAAAACAACAAATCGATCAAATTTTTATGCATTTAATATATTTCGGAAATTACGAATTTGTTTTCAGTTTTTTAAATTATCATTTGTTTGATTCACTTATTAAAAAACCTAAAGGTTTTCTTTCTCTTATTTTCATTGAATATAAATGTATAAAATTCATTAAACACGAATGAAATATCTCATTTTTAAAATTACTCAACACAACTGGAATTACTTAATACCATATATTAATGCTCCTTTTTTTTTTTTTTTTTTTTT
>NW_006264075.1:31865-42354 GCF_000469605.1 Apis dorsata
GGAAATAATGGCATGGAAAAGTACCGCGTGGAATTTTTCGTAGCCCGTAGGATTCTCGTCTCCGGTTGAAGTACGTTTCCTCTTGGTTTATGAAAGTTCTAGTAACCAACGGCCAAGAGGAAGTGCTAACGCCTCGAAGGCACTTTAAACTTTCAGCGACTAAAGCACTGTCTTTAATGGCTGTAATGGCCACTGCGGATAAGGGCTGAGTTTTATGAACGAAAACACCAGCTACATTTTGCATACATCTGTCAAAGTTTTCTCTCTCTCTCTTTCTCTCGCGTTTCAGTAAACTGAACAACTTTCGAAAGCTTGTAATTCAATCTCAAGTGCGAATATCTCGCTCTTCGTTATTCGTCGAGAGTTTATACATTATTATCACGAATTATGCAACAATTTATTATTATTATTATTTTTTTTTAGTATTATTAATTTTTCCAGATTTTTTTCTTCGTTCAAGAGATTTATATTAAAAAAGATGAAAAATTATGATATAACGATATTTACTGTTATAAACATAATTATATTTCATTGAATTATATAACACGAGTAAATATCGGAAATGTTGAATTATGAATTATGATTTACAAAACTCTTTCAATCTGTTATTTTGTTTGTTAATTTGACTGATTCTTTACATATTGAATTTTTATTAGATGTTATGTTTTATATATATTAATTTTTATGAACGAAATATTAATGCGATAATAATATGATATTATTATTAATATATTTTAAAATACATATTTTAATAGTAAAATTGTAAATAATAAAAAAAATAAGCGAAAATAGTACTGTCAATTTTAATTTAATAATAAGATAGCAACAATAACAATGTAAAATAATTATTTTTTCTCTTGTTTGATATAACTAATCATAGAATATATTACAAAAAAGAAATTTTTTCTCAATTTATATTTTCTTTTTTAGTTCATAATGGAAGAACGTCACGCACATTCGGATTTCTTCTTTTGTTATTTTGTGAATAACACAATCGATCAAAGATAAAATCATATTTATTCTTTTTATAAGCGAGATAACTTGATTTATTTTCTTTCATGATAATACAAAGATTAAATGACTAAAAATATCAAAATAAGAAAAGAAATTAATTTTTATATTATAAATGCAAAGAGAACATCTTTTTAAAAGTATAATAATAATAACATATTACACAACATAAGAAATATAAAGAAAAATATACATTATGAATATACTCAAATTACAATATAAATGATGAAATTCAATGTCATATGTTTAATTTATTATTATTTTTAACTTTTTTCGACTTATTTGTTTTTTAAAATTCAGCAAATGAGATAATTCGAATTATGAGTCATGGAATAAACTCGATTTCTGAATAACAAATTAATCATTGATTTCGTTTTTTTACATAATAATCAAAAATATTTAATGATTTGATTCTTCATCATGCAAAAACTATGTATTATTAAATCAATTGTTTGAAATAAATATTAAAAAATTATATTCTCTGCTTTTATTTAAAGTTTAAAATTCTTTGGATCAATGATTTGGATGATGGAATACATAAATTAACAAATTTCAAATAGAATATTACGGTCGAAAAAAGTTAATACAGAAAATTCGTGATAATTTAAAGCAAATCTCTTACCCACGATGGCATCACGTATCTGTCGGGCGTTCTGTGATGAAAGTTCAGCACCAACACTGTCAGAACGACGCTGCTCGCCACCATGAACATGATGCAATTGAAGTACGACCCTGAATTCGGGGTGTTCCAGAAGATACCCCGAAGAAAAGAACATAAAAAGGAGGCGATTAGTCACGGCAATGGATCGAGGGATCCACTCGATTCGTCTCTAAGAATGAAAGACTGTAGGGCTACTTCAAAAATATTCGATGATAAATCAAATTCTCATCGAATCGTGTGATCGTTCTTCCTTTTCGTGTTAACCTAATTGTTTCACCCCTGATAATCTTTCATTCGTTTCAGTGACCATCCTCGCACACACATACGCGCGCATTAAGGATTTGTTCAAACAGATTCGAGGATCGAGAGTAGTTGAAATAAGTATTTACACAAGAAATATTAAATTCTAATTAACCCTTACCATTCATATTTAAGATATTATTATCTATATGTACACGTGTATGTACACATAACATAATATTTATTGCTTGCGAATTATTTCAGCAAAATCAGTTACTCATATTAATATTTAAAAATTATCCAATTTTTAAATTTATTTTTGTACAAAAAATTATTTTGTAAATTTCACTGGCTATTGACATAAAAATATGAATCTTGAATCCTTTATATTTTCACATTATTATTAGATATTTAAATAATTCTTTTCTGCAAAAGGTAATAAATTGAGAAAATAATATTAACATGAGCAATTACGTATTTAAATTTTCAATCATAATTTCTTTTCTAATCGACAAGAAATAAATACATAATCGATTATCTTTCACATTTCTACATATATAATTTGTTTACAATCTTATCATCTTTCTCGATCCTGAATCTCTCTAACACTCGTGATCCAGGGAAGAGCACGCATTCTCACACGATCACATAACGTTTTCCCATTCATTCCTGGCGATCCTAGGTCGTGTTCCCGCCGATCCTTTTGAAGAGGATTGTACCAAACGAGGAGGAGAGAAATGCAGAGACGAAGGAAAATTAGGCGAGCGAAGAACGAAGAGAAGTTGGAGGGAATAAAAATTAAATAAAATAGAAGGAAGAATATGGAAGAAATAGGCGAATTGTAAAACGAGTAAAGCGAATATTTGCATGCATTCGAAAAACAAATAAGCGATTTCGCAAAAAATGTTTTAACTTTAGTTTTATTTCCGTGCCAACGATGTTGAGAGGACTTGTTATCACATCGTTCCTTAATGCTGTGATATTTTTGATTCTTATTTGATGGACACACGGTATATAGGTGTTCGAAGTAGAAAATTTAAGGGATAATTGTAGAAATATCAGTTGAGAATTACTTGTACAAGTTATAAACAATTTTGTTTTCGGTTGGATAAAAAGAAATGGAGATAGAGCTATCTTATTCCATCTCCAATTCATTTCATTAAATACAAAATTGATTGTAACTTAAAAATATGATATTATATTTTAACAAATATTTTTTGCTTTTATCCCTTTTTTCTTATTTTTATTTTGAAGTTTTTAGAAGTTTCTTCATTTAATTTTTTGACTTGTTTCATTCAAACATTCTGTATATAAATTCTGTATAATTTTTATGAGATAAATTATGTGATATCTTTTATATCTATCGTTATTCATGTACATATAATTTATCATTCTCTTAAATTATTTAAAAATTGTTGCTCGATCATAAAATTCAAAATTGCAAAATACGAAAATTTTTAAAATAAACGATCGTGCACAAAGAACCATTAAAGATCCAAATTAACGCTGAATTTATTTTTTCTCTTATATGTCCTTTAATCCAGAATATTAGAATTCTGAAATCGAAGAATCATCTCATAATTTATCTTTTATCAGAATTTAATTTAATAGATCCAAAATAAAATCGTAGATCTTGTATAACCACGCAAATTAATTTTAAATTTGTCCTTTGTCGCACAATATCTTTGATTTTAGAATCTAATATTCACGATGTTATATAGGATACGAGTAACGAAGTGTTAAGGAACACTTTAATAACGTATCCTCTCGTATCGTTTGTGGCGGTGTGCATCGCTAGCCTGGCTTCTACATTTTGAAAGGGAAACATCTAACACATTGGCATGCAATTACTAGAAGGATGCACAAGTGCCTTGGGTATTATAGCGCACGAATAATTGTTGTCTACGGAAGGATGCGCAGAGCATTCGCATAGAAGCTGCTCCAAAGAACGTTCTAATGAAATTAAAATTAATCCACGTCTCGTTTCTTTTTTTTTCTCGTTCAGGAAAGACGAACGAATTAGTATGCGACAGACTTACTGGGAGTTGTTAATTGTATCCCCGATCTGAACAGCGTTTTTGTGACGGATGTTTTGTCGTTTTCTGAGGATTATTATTAGTCACAATATTTTCGCCAAATATTTTTAGTTTTTTGAAAATCGTGCAATAATAACGTGTGTGTAATGTGCGTGACTTTGTTAATTTGTTAAGAAGATAATAAAACTGTGAAGAAGAAAATTTGTGCGGTGTCGTTATTCGTAAAATAATGAATATATTTTGTGATACGTACTGGTGTGGAATGTATAAAATATTAATTTAAAACAAGTTTTTATAAAAATAACACTTTTATCCAAATTATTTCCCTCATATTTTCTGTAACAATCTCTATAAGCATTTCATTATCGTTAGATTTGTCAAACTTAAATCTCTTTTTTATATAATCATACGTAAAATTTTTATTATTATACACAAATTCCGCGAAATTTATTAAAGTTTCTTTATTTTCTCGTCAAAATTTCATATCCTTATACCCTATATTTTATTTTATCAGAAAACCTTGATAATGCAAATCCATCATTACGGTCAAATAATCATGATTTTCCGGTAAACGATCGTACGGATAACGTTACTCAAGAACGTTAAGATAAAATGAAAAGAGAGAAAGAAAGAAAAAAGAAGTGAAAGTAGAAGGAAAGGGTTAATCTCGGCGCGCGAGAAAGAGAGAGAGAGAGAAAGCAACGTTAAAGAGGGCAGCTTTTAAAGTATGGATTATCTTCATAGCGGAGTTTAACGGCTCCATAAAGGCTGTCGTAAGCGTCACTGATGTGATTAATCGTTGTACACGAAAGCGGTTACCTTCGTCCTTTATTAATGAATTCTAAAGCGAACGTCAGTCTACATATTTATAACTTTTGCTTCGTTTAGATACAGGCGTACTTCTTTTCGGTACTTTCACGCTTGAAATTTCTCGAGCCAAGAAGGGAGAAGGGGGTTGGATGACGGGATTTATTAAAGGAAAATGGAAATTCACGATGTGCTAAGCGAGTAAGATAGTTTCAGATCTTTCAGGAATCGAATGAATTATGATTCATCTCTCGGTTTTGCACGTGTATTTTGATTCGTTTGTCACATTGCGTGTGATCGATTTGCAAAATAATTTTTAAGATTGTTGATTAATTTAAATTTTCTTTAACAAAATATTTTTTACATAATACTATGCAATTGGTATGAGTATTATATCATTATATTTAATCGAATAAGGAAATTATATAGGTGAAATGATCGAAATTAGACAAGATTCGAATTTACGATCGCATTCAATTACGTTCATTGAATCATCAGTTGCATATTATTTTTTACTTCAAAGATACTTTAAATATCGTTTAAGATATTAAAAGTGTACGCAATTTGTTAAAAAATTATATATATAGTTTCAATACTATTAAATAATAATATTTAATACAAGATATTTTTCTTTATAGGTTTTTAAATAGTATAATAATAATTAAAAATTAAAAAAAATATCTTAAATCTTCGAATATATGCATTTTATAAACTACTAATCTCATTTCATAAATAGAAACTCGAATAGAAACTAATCATCTTCAATTTACAACTAAACAACATGATCAATGTAAAATATAATTTAACTTTTCCTATATATATATATATAAAATAACACATATAATCACGTACTTTGAAACTTCACGACTCAAAAGTATCATTTCAATTATTTTTCCTCTCTACATCATCAGAAAATATCAATTCCAAAACCCTCCATTCCAAACCCTCGAACTATCCTTTGCCAAATACAAATACACAGGTGCCTCGGAAAATATTAATAAACCATCCCCTTTCCTTTTCCGGCGCTGTATTTTCCAATCAATCCCCCCCTCTTAACGATTCCACATCCATCTCTCCCTCCCGTTTACACACCGACCTGCTCCAAGAAGGATAAAAAACACGTTTCCTTCCTATCCATCCGCTTCACGGATGGAATCTAAAATTCATGCTTACCCTTAAACGTGAACGCGGTGTTTACGGTAAACGATTATCCTCAGTCGGATATAGGGCCTGGTAAACAGGCGTGGGCGTATATTTATTGCATGCACACGTAAGCAAACAAGCTGCACGGTTTGCACCACGGAATCACGCAAATTGCGATGATCTGTGCACAAACGCTTTTCGCGTAGTTTCATTAATGTGGGGGATGATAGCTTCACCGATGTTCCCGATCGTTCGCGGATTCGCGAGGCAGAATTGATTCGTGAATGAATTTTGATTCGTGAAATAAAGAAGGGGGAGGGAGAGGAGGAGTGGTGGAGTGACAACGGGATGCCTCGAGAGATCGATATCGAATTTTTTCACCGTTATTTCGTGCGTGAGATGGAAGGTCGATTATAGGGGAATTAATTGGGGAATGGATATATTTGGAAAATAGAGGGAGTTCGATTTGTCAATGGGTCGGTGAAAAACTGAATAATTTTTTAACATGGATACAAGTAAATATGTAATATTGGGAAAAATTAAGAAATAAATCTAATCGTTTGCGAATTTATTTTATATTTGAATAGGTTGAAGTTGAAAAGTAACGTAGATGATGGGGATAAAATGTGTTTGAAAAGGATGATTTGTTTCTTTAGTAAGAGAAATATTGTATTGCAAAAGATAAATTAATTATTGATTTGTTATTTGGAATATTCATTCTGTGTTTGAATAATGAATCATTTGAATAGTCAAACTTCGAATAATCAACTGTAATATTGTCTATATACAATTCCATTCAACGTTGTTTTAGAAAATTAAAGATTTTATTTATGTTCCATTGTTATTATATATACTTATTTTTAATTATTCATATCAAATTATTTTCTTTATTTATTTAATTTAAATCAATTGCTTTGTAGAAAATTTCTTTTATTTTAGAAAACATGATTTTTATTAAATAATTTATTTATTTTTGTCAAGTGATTATTAAAATTCTCTCTGTATCGAAAATTCATATTAAAACCAAACTCTAGATTTAGTATATTATATCCATACATATATATGGATATATGGAACTCTCTAACAATTAATATTTTGAATCATTAATCAATAATGACCTACTTTGTATTGGCCAAATATTCATCGACTAAAATATTATCAATGAATATTAAGAATACCCAGATAATTTCTAATAAATTGTAAAACGAAGAATGTGAAAAAATCGAAACGAGTTACGCAACGTAATTGAAATAAGCTTCCTGTTTCAGTTCACAGAAAACGAATTTACGCTCGATTAACTCGGCAGATGATTTTTCGTTTAAATATGGAAAGGATACGGAATTTTTTCAACCGATGCACCGTCAATATGGATCACACCATTCATTACACGGTCTAGTTAGCAACGCGCGTTTAATTAGCTGTTAAATACCAGTATTTGTGTCGCATACGATAAACAAAGGGATGTATGCTTGCCCGTCGTTCAAACAAGAGATTTATTTGAAAAGGATGTGAAATTTTTAGTGGGGAATTTTATCGACCTTTGATTCCGATTGGTTTGATTTTTCGGTGTTCTCGTATTTTTTATTCTGGTTTATTTTATTTGTTTTCCAGGTACTGAGATTATCTGTATATTTTTTGCGTGAAAAAATCATCATAGTTTACTTTCATTATTATTCTTAGGCATAAATTAAACGAATAATGTATAAAAATATTTTAAAGTTAACGATCTATTTTAAATCGTGAACATTTATTTATTGATCATAATGTAAATAATTTGATGATATTTTATTAGCTATAAAAAATATTAAAATATTGTAAAGAAAAATATGATTGAAAATTTGGACTAAGAATTTATTTGAAGAAAAATGACGAATAGACAATTTATTTTGTTTCTTTCACGGATAAATAAAATATTTAATAAAACAAGAATTGTGTTTCTAAGAATTTTGAAAAATATAATTATATAATTATAATATTTATTTGTATGAATAATTTTATAAATATCTAATTATTCTAATCTTTTATAATTTAAATTTCCTTCCAAATTTCTATATTAGAAAATAAAAATAAAAGTTCGGACAAATAAAAGAAAGAAATCACGTAAAAATATATTGTGTATCAAACTGTGATATATTTTAAAAGGTTCTGATTACGGAAAAATAGATGAGAGTGTTAAATATTGGATAATATTGGATATGCAAAATGTGTTCGAGGAATGGTATGTAAATCGCGTGTTATACCGAAACATTTATTACTTTTCATCGTTCACATGCTTTCCCATTCCCCGTTCCTACGATACTGGAAATTCGAACGATTCGTTTTACAGCGATCGATTTTACGAATTTTCATCGGTGGGACATGATCCATCAGTTGAAAGGGTTGCAACTTTGATGTATATGGGTTTACAAACGTGTTGACGTATAAATATCGTGCAAAATGGTTGCCAAAAATGTTATCTTCGACAAGATTGAATCGAAGATGGAAAGTAAATATCTTGGAAGCTTTGAAAATTTTAAGAAAATAAAAATTCTTCGAGCTTAAGTTTTGTTTAACTAAAGTTAAAAATTTTAAGAATATATTTCGATATTATGTGATTTCTATTTATGTTTAATAATAATAATAATAATAATTTCCTTTATTAATTCCATTTATATAAAATAATTTATAGTTTATTATTTGTATATGTACGTATTATATTATTTGCTCTTTTGTTTTCTGTCAAGTCTACTGATACGTATCATTTTATGCTTTATTTTAAAATGGCTGACCTCAACTCATGGTGTTTGACATTTTCATGGAATGGTTCCGAATCCCTGTTTCGAAAATGAAAATGTCAACCTGTGAAAGTGTTTCTGACAACAGGGAATTTTGTGGATTTCATTGGATTCTTTCTTTTCTGAATATATAATATATAATATTTTACAGATAAATTTTAAAATATATATATTTTTTTATTTCTAAATAAGAAGAAAATATTTTCAGAAATTCATCTTCTCTCTCTGAATGATTTATATTTTAAAAAGTTTTATAATCTTAAGATATCTACATACAAAATCATTTTCAGATATCATCAATCAAATTTATTTATACTTTGAAAATTTGAAAATATTTTAATATTTTAGTATTTCATTAATTTTAATAATTTGAAATATCGAAATATCATCTTGAATAATTTTACACAAGTACCATTCAACTTTTAAAGAAATATGTACATGATAACATATCCATCCTAACGAAATTAATTTGTGAACAATTCTTTAATTATTTTTCCAAATCGTTTGCTCTAAATTCCCAATAATTCTATTCCATTGTGAAAGCAGTTATTTCCCAAGTCTCTTTCTATTAAAACACGTACCATACATACAGACTCAAACTTGTTTTTCCCTTCAACAATTGAAAACCTTCATAACTCAAGCATCGTAAAATCTTTTGACGACACTTACAATCCATCTTTTTCCAATTTCTCCTTCGTTTCTATCTCCTCGCTTCCCTCTGGAGTTTTCTTTCTTTTCCAGATCTCCTCACCGTTCAAAGAGAAAACTCACACCCCCTTCCACCCTCTATTGGATCCTTTTCATCGATGGTCCTCGTTTATTTCGACCTGATCCTTGATTACTTCGAGCCATCGCTTTGGTTACTACGTCACGTACAGCTCGTTCATCCCCGTTCTCTTATCCAACTAGCTGTTTTCTCTTTTTTCCTTTTCTTTATAACAGCTCCTTCTTAACTTTCCATCCGGTGTCCATTTCGTCGCTCGCGATTCCATGCTCTCAATCTGTCGTTTGATTACTTCACAGATTCAGTATCTTCCGCTGTCTTTTAGTTACTTTTTGTTACTTTCGTTAGGACAGATTTACCTTTTACACTTTTTCCTTTGATCATTTAATCTCATTTCATTCGCTTCTCCTTTTCAATTTGACTCGTCTCCTTTTCTTTTGCACTCGCTATACCTTTCGTCTTTTTTTTTTATCATTACTTGTAAATGAATAATTATCTGTTGAAAGATTGTTGAGATATTTGTGTATATTCAATTTTACTTGGAAATGAAATAAAGATACAATGATCATAATGTAATAAGATTTTTAGATATTTCAGAATATTTTTTAATGTAACTGTTTTGTTTAACATTTGTAAATATAGTAAGTACAATTGAGAAGTAAAAAAATAAGGAGGATAATATAGATATTATTAACGTATTCTTATGTTTTAATTATTTTAATTTCCAATCTTTTTAAATCTCTTTTTTATTTATCCATTCTTTATTTCCTTTTCTTTTTCTTACTTTCCTATTCTTCTTTTCATTTCTCTATACTATTTTGTCAAAATTGGAATAAATCATGAAATTTCAAAAGTGTTAACTAATTAGAGTAGTATAGAACTTTCCTGTATCTTTCCTCAGATCTCTTTTTTTCTTTATTCATTTTCTTTATTTCCTTTCCTTTCCCTCTTCTTCTTCTGGCTTTTTTCTCCATTCCTACTCCTTTTCCCCTTTGCCACTTTATTTCTTTCAATTTACCCTTCTCTTCCTCGTGTTCCATGTTTTATTCTTTTCCTTTGCTCCCATTTTATCCTCGTCTGGTATATATATATA
>NW_006264075.1:42673-45423 GCF_000469605.1 Apis dorsata
ATTCCACAATTAACCCAGTAGAGTAGATCCGAGTAATCTCGCGATTTTAATGACGTTGCTAGCGGTTCTTTAACCGTACGCTCGAGTTGTCGCTCGATGGACCGTGCATTTCGTGATTTTTCCCATCCCAAACTATCCTCGCCTCGTTTTCGAAATCATATATAATCGCCGATCTTTATTTTTATCTTCTGAATAGATTTGAGAAAATTTCTGTTGAGAAAATCGTTGTTGGATTGGAATCGAATCGAGCAGCAGCAGTTTTTCTTTTTTCGAAGAAATATTCGAAAAAAAGAATAAAGCTTCCTTTTTTTTTTTTTTCGATGTAACAATTTCGCTCACGATGATTCGTTTAAATTTCAATTTCGTGATTTCTTGTTTAATGATAAAATACGTTTTATTTATAGCTTCTTTTTCTTCGATTCTTTCATTTTTCTTGTTGCATCAATTAGAATGAAAGCAATGATTATCAATTTTATACGATTTCGTTGTTACTATATAATAATTGTCGATCTTTTATAGTTTATCTGAAGTTTGATTTTGGAAATAACTCACGTCTTATATTTATATTGATTTTGTATTTTATGAATTATATAGTTTGCTTAATTTTTTTTCTGTATCTAAATACGAAAGGATTAATTTATTTCTCTTTATTACGCTTGAATTACTCGGTGTAAAACTTTTTTTATATTGCAACAGGAACGTTGTTCCATACATGCTTTCGGTGTTAATTCTGTACTTTGTTTCGATGAATTTCACTCGTTATTTTAATTTCACTTCAAATTCATTGAGATTAAAAAATTGAAAAAAATTTCATTAAAGCTCAAATAAAGCTTAAAAGTTTTTGTTTATGAAAAAATCTTTCTTTGAGAAATACAAAATATGTTAAATTTAAATTATTTTTAATCTTTCATTTTATTTTTTTATAACATGTTTGAAGAGAAATATAATAAAATATTTATATTTTTATATTAAACGTAAATATATATTCGAGAATTTAAAAATTATCATGCAAATTTATTTTATTTATTTTAATTCGTTATATATTTTAAGTATAATTATGTAAATTTTATAAAAAAAAAATTTGTTCTCGTTATACATATTTATCGAGAGTAGAAATTGATAATTTTAATTTTTTTTTATTCAGAATTCTTTCCATATTTGCTCCAATAAACACGTTCTTTTCATTGTCACGTTTCCTCATTTCCATCGTATAAATGTTCCCTTTTTCTTTGTTCCTTCTTTCTTTCTTTATCTTCTTTATCCTCCCTTATTAAAATTATTATTCTATTATTCGATATCACGAGAAAATTCATTTTATTCGAATGAAAACTAGGGTACAGATCAATTTAATAAAGATACGTATTTCAATTTTTTTTCTCTTTTTTATTCAATATTTATCATTCAATATTTTTATTTTTCTGCATTTTCCAATTATTCTGAAATTTTCAAATTTATTATGCAAAAGTTCTTCTTAAATAGATCTCTCTTTTCATTTGGTCAAATGCATGGAAATTGTACAGCAAGTCTATCTTCTTATTAAAGTTTATGAATCAACTACCTTACCACTGTCGCAGATGAAGATTACTTTTCTACTAAGTTTTTCATTTGTTTCTTACGTTCCTTTGTAGACTATTTTATTCTGACAACAGGCAAATATTTAAATATTCTCAATAATTGGTAATGAATAATCCATTGATTCATCATTACATTTGACAACTGATTACCAAAAATGGTCATTTATTATATTAATAATAAAATTCATTATAAATGTTTCATTACTTTTAATCTTCTTGTTTTATGCTGTTTATCCCAAAAAGATAGTGATTTTGACATCTTTCACAGTGATTACACTATAATTATTTTGAAAAGTTTGAAAAGTATTAATACTAAATACTATTGCATTTTTATTATATTTTCAATCATTTTTCAAGAATCACCTTGATTCAACCAACATTCAAAATTCAATTAATAAATTGTAATATCTATAGCAGACGAAAAATGTTTTTTAAATCAAATTTTAGCGAGTAATATGCAGATTTTCCAAAGGAAAAAACTTGCTTATAAAATTATTGACAATTCTTATAATACGTTTATTCGAAGAAAGTTTGTGAGAAGTTCAGATATTTTGAGTTGTTTGATATATAGAGAGTAAAAAGATGGATTAAATGTTATAAGATATTCAAACAAAAATCGATAAGATCGACAATATCCTTCCAATTGATTTATATATAAAATCAACCCATTCTTCTTCTCTCTATTCGTGCATATTACATTTAACAGCGGACGAATTTCCCCTTCCTCCCCCCCTTGCCCGGCGAAAAGGATCGTCTTTCACGGTGCAATCGCAATTTTCACTGTGTCGTCGTGGAAAGACGAGCGCGAGAGAGGAAAAGAAAGCAGCGGGCTGCGCTCGCTTCCGGGAAACCGTTTGCGAATGTTTCGTCAAAGCTGCGCCACCCAGCCAGCCACGTTCTCGAATACGCGCTCGTTCCGGTGTACGAACGCAGGGACACGGAAACGGAAGCTGGGGACGACCACGGGAGAATAGCTACGGCGAAAAGCCGTAGTGATTCTTTCTCTCGTATTTCGCGCGAGAATCTGTGTGTATCTCTCCTTCCGCCTCCGGTGCACCAGACCGATGTACACGCGTTTAAACAAGACATTTTTTTTCGAGACACCTACGAGTGAGACTTTCGTGAAGATGTGGATGTTTTTTCCTTTTTTTTTTTTTTGGGTTCTTCGCTTTTACC
>NW_006264075.1:45666-49171 GCF_000469605.1 Apis dorsata
TTCTCTGAGAATAGGTTTTTCTTTTCACGCAGGAGGTCGAGATTCTTTTCGGAATGTTTTTCTCGTCTCGTTAGATTAGGTGTGTTTAATATCACATTTTATATCATATTACGCGAGGGAGAATGGGTGAAGGGTTATGTTGTTTCGTTTGGAAGATTCGAATGAAACGAATGTTTTTTTATCTTGTGTTTTTAATTGTAATAATTCTTTTATTATGTTTATCGATGTTTATGGATTTGCTTACTTTTAATTCCAATTTATCGATTACGAGATAAGAAGTGTAAAGAAATTCGCAAACGATTAGCTTGTTTTTTAATATCTTGTTGTATTGTTACATTATAAGTTTAATCTTTGGAATTAAATATTTGATTGTTTTTAGTAGAAAAACAATCTTTGTTCTTTGTTAAATTGCAATATTTGTATCGATAAGATTTAATATAATGTATCTTGAGTTGATAAGAATTTCATTTGTGCAATTTTAAATATAGATAAGAGATAATCATTGAATAAAAAAAGAAAGAAAAAAATATCGCAACTGATGATGCATACGATGAAACGTAAGAATTAATTATGGAAAATTGCGTGTACTTTATCACTTATTACGTGTTTCTATTTTACTCGATATAAATGGACAGATTATTAAATTGCATTCAGATTATTGCAAAAAGTTATTTTACTTGCTGGTGACATATTGTGCGATAAAGGAAAACGAAGGGACACGGAAATGGGATATTTGAACGACGAAAATGTGTCAGTATTCCATTAAAAAATATTCCACGACTGAAACTCGAATAAATCTGAAGGGAATGTTTCTGTCAGAATTACTTTTTTCTCAGAATTTATTCCTATTTTAATATATTAGTAATATACATTTAAAATAGAATCTTTGATGCTAAATATCATCAGGATGAAATTGATTTTCAAATAATATATATTTGTTAAGCATATAATTTTGATAAAAATAAATTTTTCATTAGAAATAATATGAAATTTAAAATTTATTATTTAAGGAAAAAAAATGTTTAATGATTAAATAATTATTATGGTTTTTGAATATACAAAAAGACATGTTATATAAAGATAAATAAATCTTTCAATATAATTATATAAATAGAATCATTCTCACGTGTAAAAATGAATCGAAAATATTGACAGAGAATAAAATTAATTTTTTAATATAATAACTTTTTCTTAAAAAAATTAAAATTTCAAAATTTATCGAATACATATGCATTTTCAATTATTTAAATTTATTAATATTACTATTAATAATACATAAATAAAATGAAAAGAATATTAGATATTAAAAATGACAATAAATATATTTATTCTTTTTACAACTTTTTAATATCAAATTAAAATATACATAAAAATCATTATATATTAATCAAAAGCTTTAAATTCAATTAAATTGCACAAAAGCTTAAATTCAACCAAAACATCAAAAATATTTAAATTATTTTTAATTATTATCAATAAAAAGATAAAACTTAACCTGTATATCACATGTTTTATTCATTTTTACGTAGAATCATTCTATTTTTTATTGTACAATTCACTAAAAGACTTGTATTTCAAAAAAAAAAAAAACAAGAAATAAATTCCTAACATCGACTAATAATATCTCACTATAAGTCCAACAATTTTCTATAAGGAATCTTTATCAATTATTAAACTCAAACAACTAACACTACACCTTCCAATAAAAATTATCAATATTTACCTATCTTCAACAATGACTAACCACTTCCTCGACAAAAATATTCTTTTCCAAAACGCTTTAACCAGCCTCTATGGAGCAAGTTAAAAAAAAAACAATCTCAAATATCTCCCTATTTCTACTTTATTCTAAATAAAATGTCACGAGTTTTTTAAGTGTAATGTGGCCACGAATTCGACGCGTCTTCCGGCGATCGTTTCAGGAAACGATCGATTCGTCAGACTCGTCGTTTCGAAATTCCACGAAATTACATTTTGTAATATTGTGAAAATTTTGTAGCCATTTTCTTTTCTACCGTTTTGTTCTCTTTTTGGTATTCGAATGCAAGCATACGAAACTCTTGTTGAATGTGATCGATTATCGATTTTATTTTTTTTATGCGCAATTTCGTTACCAAACGATCAAACGTGAAGTTCTTTTTGGTTTGTTTTTTGGGATATTATCTGTTTGTACAGATGGGATGAGTTGGATGGATTTGATAGAAAGCAATGATTTTCTTTTTTTATATATTTTTTTCGTTTGAGAAAGAGATGTGGAGAGTAATGTGGAGAGAAGTGATTTTTTATACAAATATTTATAGGATATTTGAAATATTAAAATTTTTACATCTCGTAATTGCTCGTTAGAAATTTGTTCTTTCAAAATGCTGATAAAATAATTAAATTTACTAACTTTACATTTCGTTACAAATTCTAAAACAAATTTTCTCAAATAATAAAATTATATTATATAAAATTGATTACAAATTATAAAAAACCTTGTTAAATATTCCGATATAAATGAAACAATAAAAAAAAGAAATAAACAATCAGCAAACAATCAGAGATAAATAAAACATAATATAATAAATAAAATAAATATTTTCCTTTAAATAATATTGAAAAATATAAAGTAATACCAATGTTAAAATCATAATTCAAAATGATAGAAATGATCGTTAAACAAAATTAACCAATTAAACAGGGATAACAAACGAGAACGAGCATTATTAGTAATCATAATTGCAATATTATTTCACTTGCGGGAAGCGATACGAATTGAGTCGATCGATCTTCCCCCGATTTCCGTTTCACGACGCTCACGAAGATCGTTTCCCTTCGACCGATGCGACCGTTTCCTCTCGATCGACCCACGATTTTCGACGATGATACACGCTGCACCCGGCCATGATCCCCATGGTTAATTGAAACCCACATTGCCGTTTAATCTGTGATTCGCTGTTCACTTTATCAGCTCGAGGATATCGATACGATACGATGCAGTATTTGAATTAATGGATTTGCGATGATTCGATTCGATTAAAGATAAGCATTAATGATCGGATACTGTGTCCATGGGTTTCACGAGGATGCCAGGGTTTACGAGGATTTTTGTTTCAATTGGATAATTTATTGGCTGTCCAATAACTATGCCAGATTTATATAAAGTTATTTTTGCGAGAAATTACTTTTTAATTTACTTAATAATAATAATTTGGATTCAATTAGTTAGAATTTAAATGTGTCCTTTGTATTTCTGGAAAAATCAGGGTTAATTTTTGCCAGATCTCCGTTTCACTTTCTCAGAAGTGAAAAGAAGAATGTTTGATCTAAAAGTTAAGAATAATATTTAATACTCGTGGAGGATTATATTATATCTTATTTCAACTTTGAGAGAAAACGTACACTTCGAGCTTCTTATTTACACGATATAACAAACAAGTGATTATCATAACGAGCAATCATCACCCTTTGCAAACAATAATTCAAACGAAAGCTTATTTATCATATTAAAAAAAAAAAAAAA
>NW_006264075.1:49441-55933 GCF_000469605.1 Apis dorsata
GAGTGAACAAGCCGGATTACCAAGAAATATATAAGCCCCGAGAACGTAAAAACAGGCCTGGCAATTATAGTTTCGTCCAATTTTGGCTTGAGTGTGCAGCGGTTGAAGACGGTTAAACAGCGTTAAATAACGTTATTATTCCGTGGCCATGACGCAATTCGTTCTCCTCGCGCAGGAAACGGTCGCTCGTTCGGCGTGCTTCCGCAATTTTAACCCTTTGCCCGTGTTAATGGAGTAACTACGGCTGCAAGTTTCAGCGGTGCCACTTCGTGTACAGAAGAAGTCGTGAGTGAGACTAATGAGAATAAAGTAGGAACGTAGTAGCAGCGACAGCAGCGACAGAAGAAGAAGAAGAAGAAGAGGAAGAAAAAGAAGAAGAAGAAGAAGAAGAAGAAGAAGAAGTGGAAGAACAAAGTTGTTGAGAAGAGAGGAAAAAGAAAGAAGAAGAAGAAGAAGAAGAAGGAAGAATAAGAATAAATGGCAAGAGTGAGCGATGCAAGACTGCCTGGACAGATGATAATATCGTATAACGTGATATGCTCGCGTGTCCCCTAGGTTTGAAACGATATCAAGGTGCTTCCATGCTTCAATCGCGACTACTTTCCAGAATTACAACGCACGGTGTCGTTTCGAGACGTTGGACAGTTTTGCTACGTGATGGATCCCTCGTTACCGAACAGCGACATGTCGTTAAGCCTTGCCAAGACCTTGTACAATTTCCTGGATGCGAGAGGTCAACTAAGTCTCTGCGGGGGGTTTGTTTGTGTCCCGAACAGGAAGCGAACAGCGATCTACAACTTCCAATTACGGAGAGGGAAGTGATGCAGCGCGTGAATTAGCGCGCTTTTTTCCACAAACGTTTCCAGAGTTTCGCTTATAAATGATATATTTATCAGTTGTAATAGAAATTTGGAAGAAACTTGGGTGAAATTAATTAATTTGCTATATAAAATGTTGAAATATTTTGGACAAAATAAATTTCAATAAATCTAATGTAAAATTTATATTTATATTTCGATTTAAATAAATAATAAAATATAGTTTAGTTTAAAAATTGTATATTTTATCGAAATATCTCTGGTTTCAATTATGCTCTTTGGAATTATTCTATATATGATTACTTATCTTATCGCGTTATTCCAGGCATCGTGTATCATCACTCGCACTAATTCACGAACATGCTCGCACAAATGATCAAGCTAAACGAGTTTACGATCACGACAATCTTCGTGGACTTGCAATTTGACTTGCAATGTGTGTGAGACTTTCAAGAGATAGATTCACACATAGTTGGTCAACAACGCAATCTCGAAAGTGGGAAGGAAGAACTGCCTTGCAGAGTAATCAAAATTGCGACAGCGACAGCGATAGTAGTAGTGATAGTAGTGATCAGCCTCAGCCTCGTCACGTGTATCAAATTACCATACTACATACGAGAGTTCAACATTTGCCATTGCACAACATTAATACGCAGGCTACAAATAAGTAGTAGGAAAGAGTGTGTGGTCAGCCAAGAAAGAGATTAACCCTCGAGTGGTATTAGGGTTGTGATCCCAAATCGTAGATTAAGTCCTTTAAAACACATTTGAAATTATACCAAAAGTTTTTAGATTTTCTTTTTTTCTTTTTCGAGAAAAAGAAGATTGTTATGTCCATGCTCCATGACTTATAATGTATTTATAGACTGTAAATATATTTAAATTTTTCCAAGAGTTGATTTTTTCCCCTTCTTTTGGGAAGTTTAATTAATAATTGTTGCAAATAAATTAAACTTGATTCTTTTTTATTGAAAAAGATCTAAAAAGATTTAAGATGTAATGATTTAAAATTATATGGTTTATAATGTATTATAGTTTATACTAATAATATGAATATTTAAAAATAAATTTTACATTTGTAAACGATTAAAAATTATTTATAAATAGGATATAATTTAACAAGGTAAGATATGATGATGATTGACGAATGAGTATTTTTTTAGAAATATTAATAACAATGAAAGATCGAACAGTTTGATAAAAAATATATTTAAAGGAGAAATTGTTTTTTCTCTATCTAATCAATATGTTTCTCTCTGTGGTTAATATTCTTTTCAGTCAAAAAAAGCTATCGTTTTTATAATTTATTGTCAAAATAATCCCTAAAAAAAAATGCATAAATTTTTAATATTTAAATTCGTTTGTATTCTAAACTAAATATTTCTACATATTTTATAGTTATCACCTCATTCACTGGTGTAATTAACTTGTCATAATGGCATATTCGTTTCGAAACTACCACTTGAGAGTTAAAACGCAGCTTGAGAAACAAAATGATAGAGAGAAAGAAGGAAAGAGAAACAGGATAGAGAAAGAGAGAGAGAGAGAGAGACAGACAGAGAGCTTAAAACGGTGCTGGAAGAGATCATTTCTCTGCTTCAAAGCTTTTTCGCAGTGCAACGTATTAACGTATGTACGTCCTCGTGCATATACCAATACACAAGGGTGATCCGTTATAATTTATCCCGATGCATCAGAAAAGAGATGATTATTCATGGAAAAATAAATCGAGAGGCAAGATTAAAATTTTAGCATAGAAGCTTTGTTTTCAGCGAAAATTACTTTAAAGATATTTTGGATATACGTGCACTTAAAATAAAACTCAATTTCCTTCCATTTCTTTGAACATTTTTACCCTATTTTCCATTTACAAATATCCTTAAGGAACATGAAAAGGAAAAAATTTATCAACAATTAAATTTATCTTATATTTTTATAAAAAGAGAGAAAAAGTATTCTGATAAAAGCTAAATATAATACATCTCGTACGAAGTCTCTCGAAACTTTCTTTAATTCCAACCCCTTTCTTGATAATATCGAAATATTACATGCTCTTTCTTCTCTATATTAAAGACTATTCAATTAACTGTTAAGAGAATCATTTTAATATTATAAATTATATGCCACAAATCATTAATTAAAAATGAATAATAACATCTCTTTAAAAAAATACCACAGATTGGAAACATGGATATGATTTTATTTGTGAATCTGAAACTTTTGTCTAATAGACGTTCTTATTTTTACGATTAAATCCGATTTATCAAATCTGAATTCCCTTTATGAGACTTCTTACGAGGCACACGTACAGTACACGTACACCCAACATCCTACATTCAGAGATCAGAGAATCGTCTAACTCTTTTTCCCTATAGAGCTTCAGCAGAACTTTCAAACCTTTGATCTACTTTTTCACGAACGATTTCCACGAGTATTGCCACTAACGAACCACCCTGCATATGATCACCATACTGGGGATGTTAAACGGAGACTTTTATCTTTTCTTTAGCCCAATCTGTCTAGAAAAATGATAAAGAGGATAGTTTCAGCCTGTCGTATTCGTGCACACGTCTCCCTTAATCTTTTTCGATCGCAACGAAAATTAGAAATATCGGTTTCTAATTTTCAGAGAAAGCAAAGCGAATTCGGTGATTATGATCATCGATGGGAAGAGGAGTCACAAGAGAGGCTTTCGTAGCATCGATTAAATTCACTGTGAAAGGGTTGCAGAAGCAATCAATTTTTTTTTAAACGTTTTAAATTGCTAGATAAATTTACATAATAATCAAACTATTTATTATAACGACTATGATCTTTCATTCAATTAATAACAATTCATATGAAAGAATTTTTATTTATATTGAAATGCATAATAATGTATCGAATATTAATTTAATTTAGAAACAATTTTGCAAACATGATAATTGTCTGATGAATTAATCTTTTTCGTCGTTATCATATCTAATTATACAAAGATATTCAAACAGTTTAGAATAATCAAATTGCTATAAAATTTCGTTCGTACACAGAATTCCATTTTTCCAAAAAATAAAATTAAAAAGTTAAAATAAAAATCGTATCCTTTTAGTTTTAGTAGCCTGGAATAAAAAAAAAAGAAGAATTGTACATTTTAATCAAGAGAAAAATATCTGTCTCACGGTCTTGTAAATCTCTCGTATTTTATACGAGACGGTGGTTTCATTCGTAAAACTTTCTTCCGGTAGTTCGAAACAACGACATGAAAATCGTCTATCCTACGTTTACCTTAATCACGGATTCTATCAATCTTTCATGGAACGCCGGACGTGGAAGTTTCCTCAGTTTCAGTGTTGCTAAATCAACAAGGGGCCGGGATCGTGCTATGACACGAGCACCTAGTGAAAAATGCAACGGGTCTCGTTGCATCGTAAGATTGCATTAAGTCCACAACCGGGCGAAGTTATCGTGCTACAAAAGCCGTTTGTGCTCCCCCTTTGCTTTTTATTTGTGTTTTGTGTTTTCGTGCACGCATGTCTGTCCTCGTGTCAAAGGGAATTGATCAAATTTTGTGTGCCTCGATCGTCCAAATTCTCGATTCGCGACAGTTTGTACACTGTGGAATATGGAATAGTGTGCTGTAGTGTATACATTATTTTGAATCATTTTTCTGAAAGGTTTGTTGGTTTTAGAGTTGAGGTAAAGACGTAGATTTAATCATTAGAAAATTTATAAAAATAATCTTGTGATGGACTGATATCAAAGTTAATAATTTAATATTAATTGGAAAGATTAATTATGAAGAGAGAATTATGAAGATTGTTGGTATTATATTTTTAAATAATATTTATAGGAATATTATATTTGTTTAAGGATAAATAAAATTTATTGTATGTGAAACGAAGAAATAAGCATTTGTTTAGAAATTAATATTTTGAATATTTTACTTCTTCATTGTTTTTTCAAAAATTGAAATTAAGAATATTGATGTGAGAAGATCAGTTTATTATTATAAAACAAAGTTTTATAGTTTTGAAATATTTAATTTTTATAAATTTAGAAAATAGATAAATAAATTTACTTTTGATATCATTAATAAATTTTAATATGTAAAATATATAAATTAAATAAATATATTTTACTTAATATTTTCAAGAATAAAGTAATTTTTAACTACATGAAAATCTTGAAAATAATTTTGTACATTCAATAATATGAATATAATAATATAAAATAAATATAAATTATAAAATGTAAATTTTATTGTATACGAAAATTGTTTTTACCATTTCAAAATATCATTTTAATACAACAAAGATTGAATTTCTGATAGATTATTATTAAAAAAATGATTAAAAAGATGATTTAAACATTAATAAACATTATAAAACATTTATTTTAATATTATTAAATTAAAAAATATCATTTTTCTCAATTCTTGTTTTAATTTGTTGAGAAAATGAAATATTAAACTCCCCAGGCTATAATAATTTACACATCCATTAGTAGAAAGTATAAAATTTCAGTTTGCTTTTACGAACGGCAACATAATTTTATGCAAATAATACAAAATGTCTGCACAAATTACGAAATTAAGAATTATAGTTGTAATGAAAAATAATTTGACCAACTTATAAAAGAATAGCCATGCTTAATTTTCAAATACCGATATCAAAGTGAAAATTATTTTATGCAACGTGTAATGATAATTTATTAGCAATTAACAATGTAAAATAGCACGATCAGATACGATGCTGAATATCATGATGTATACATATCGTTATGTATTTTTTTGTTGAATTATATACAAGAAAAAATAATTTTCTATTAAAATTTTTTTTCGCAGCAACCTCGAAGAATTCAACGACTATAAATTTACATAAATTCCAACCCGTTTACACGCATTTTGTGCTTCATCTCTAATTAATTGTATTGTATACAACGATTCATTCTGGCTTTTTTGCTTCTCTTATTTTCCTTGCAAAAAAAAAAAAATAATAAATGAAAATTGCAATTAATAATGATTAAAAATTGTTAGAAACAATAAAATATTATATTATAAATTATTCTAATATTCTTAATAAAGAAATTTTAATTCAGTCTATCAAACATTTCATCCGTTTCATTAATAACACTACGTTTTCACATAATTATTTTTATAATATTGTAAAAATTATCATCATTATTTAATAATTTTATTCAATATTTTTATAAATAAAATATGCGAAATAATTGTATTTTTTTAATTAGTTTAGAATTTTAATAAAAACGAATATATATACACTTTCTAAATGAGACGAATTCCTTAAGTGACTGACTTTCCATTGATCTATACTACTGAACTTATTCATACAAAAATTATATCTGAAGGCAAATAATTAAATTACACAAATCAAATGTACATCTTCAACGTGTTATCTAAGAGTTCCTAATGTAAATTGTTATTTTGATGAAATAGAAAGAACGAGAACGCTTTATTTCTCATCCAATTCAAACTCAAATTGTTTACTTAACAAATAAATCTCAACCTAGTTTTTGTATTCATTTCATTATCCCTAAAAATTGATCCTTCTTTTTCTTCTGATAAGATAAAAACGTTGTTAACACTGTATTTTTCCTGATAAAAATTCTTCGAGAACAAGCCCAGATAACAATCGGATTAAAAAAGAAAAAAAAAAAAAAAAAATTCCAACAAACG
>NW_006264075.1:56312-58607 GCF_000469605.1 Apis dorsata
CCATTCCACGATAATTAACAATTATTTATGAGTATTCTTGCATATGTCCGGCGTAAATTAACAGAGAAAATTCTACCTGAGTGTAATCACGATCCTCGTTAAAGCGTAATTAATAACGTTTTTCGGTGGAACGACGTTTTAAACGAACTTGTGTCGTGTTGAATCGAACGGTACAATGGGTGGATTCATATGTACGTTGCGTAACGGAAACGGAAGACACGGTCTTGATCACGGGGCCAATTCCCTCTTTTAATCTCCCTCTTTAATTAAACGGAAGCCATGGTTCTTTTATCTTCCGTAGCGTAGTTTTTCCCTGTTGGGGAGGGGATTTTAATAACCGGCCGTTTACTTTTATCGAATTCGATATGCTCGTTAATATGGATGAGATATGCAAAAAAGATTCCCGATCGAACGACATAGAATGAGCGCACTTGTCAAAGTTTCGTTGTTTCGTTTCATCTTTCGCCGCTTGACGCGCTTTGCAATCGTTGAAGGGAATCGTGATTTCGCAATTTCGTGAACTCGAAATGCAAGTAACTAATTTTTTTGCTATTTTTTGCATTAATTTATTATTGCATCTTATACGTAATTGTTAATGAAATCGTTTGCGAATAATTTCGATTCGTTTATCCTTATTTAATCGAAAATATAATAAACTATTCAACAGAAAAATTTAACTTTGTTTAACAATTTTTATCGAGAAAAAATTAATTAAGAATTGATATAAATTAATCGATTAAATGATGATTTTATCGTTTCTTTTTTATTTCGAAAAATTTTTTACTTAGTTAGATGTAACCGTAGCAACAAGGGAATGAAAAGAGATAAAAAAGAAAAAATGGAGGAAAAAGAATCGATCGTTTGGAATTTGCGGTAAAAATAACTGGATAGTAGTGTCGTCAGTTTGACAGTTCAAATTACCGATGACATGGTGTACGAATTCGTTTTTCATTGTCAACACGAAGCAGATTTTTCAATCATTTTTATACACGGTATGCTTTTGTTATATGTAGTTTCAAGTTCAATTTTTTGTCGCGCAACACGTGAATCATTGAATATTGAAGGAGGAGTTAAACTTGAAGAGAGATTGAATTCTTTCGATAGATAGATATATCGAAATATTAAGAAATATAGCGAGAAAAATAAAAATATAAATTATAAATAGAAAAATAAATATACAAATAACGAAAAGTGTCAAAGAATATTCTCTAATATTTTAAAACAATGTAATGAATTAATATATATATAAGAATAATAAATAATTTACAATTCAAACGTTTCTGAATTAAAAAGAAAAATATCTTTATCAAATCTATCTTTTCGTTACTGCACATTCGCTAAAGCTATAGTATCAATAGACATTGTACACGTTTTCCTGACCAAAATTAATCAAACTCATAATTTAATTTGCAGCCTCAAATTCATTGTCAATGGCCAAAACATCAACATCCTCCATCATGTTTGAAATTCATCCGCGATAAACGAATTTTAAAATCAATAAATAATTTCACGATGTATATACAGTTGTAGCCAATCGAAAATTGTGTCCAATACGCGGCGCGAAATTCGATTTGAAAACATTTCCAAAATCAACGAGACCAGATTCGTTATTCGTCGAATAAACAAGTGTATGTCGAAAACGTGATTCTGGATATTGGAGAGCGAAACACTGTCTCGACACAGGACAAATAATAATTAAACTGGCAAGCGTGTTCGTTTAATGCGTTTCATTAAAACACACTAGAGATTCGTGAGTATGGCGTCCGCCATTATGGAAAATTTGTGCATTGTACGCATGTACGATCGCGTGATGCTTTCAATTTGGAAGCAATTAGTAATTGTCGTCCACACTTTCCAAGATGAGGAGAAAATTGATAGTCTGTTGATGCACTATTGGTGATACATTTAGGTTTGTCGTAATGATCGTAATGGTTAAATTGAGTACTATAAACGTATCTTTTTATAAATAATAAATAATTATTGACAAACGAATTGTATTAACGATCTAATTCTAATTGAATATTTATAATATTGAATTAAAAATATATTATTATAAATATTTTATATTTTATATTTTATATCGTATTATATTTTTGTTATATTAAGAGAAAAAGCAAATTATAAAAAAATATTACTTCGAATTAAATTTTAACTAATGCATATACATGAAATTACGATTCTGAATAAAGATATTATTTATTCTTAGATAAAAATATGTATAAATAATAATGAAATAAAATTCTTTTTTATGAAACTTTAAAAAAGTTATTAAATTAGTTATCATTTAAAAAAAAA
>NW_006264075.1:58834-63790 GCF_000469605.1 Apis dorsata
TATACTATGTATTACCTATAATGCATCAAGCCAAAATACGAAGAAATCAAGAAGAAAAAGAAAATTGAAATTCTTTGTACCTCGTTTCATTTGGATTTTCGTGGAATTTACACGTCTTTGAATTACACAGTGGTTTAAATGCCATTGTATATTATCCTTTATTCTTTTTTTCTTATTTATTTTTTTTGTTACTTCACTGAAACACAATAAAAATGGTGTTTTAAAAAATTCATTTGCAATACGGTATTTATTTATGTTACTTGTTGTTCTGTACGGGTTAATTTAAGTTATTTCAACTTTATAAATTAATATAAGGTTTCGATTAATTTCACGTTATGTGTAGATAATTATGCCGGAATTGTTTTAATTGTTTACGATGAGATGATAAAATATTTTGTCCAATAAAATTAAAGTTTTTCATTTGTATTGTAATTTAATTATATTTATCATTTCGCGCATATGAATATGTTATTATCGAATGTTAAACATGTTTAAATACGTTTCATGAGTATTAATTTGAATTGATGCAATTTTAAATGAAATTATTTCACGATAAGCTTATATATTAATGTATATAATAGTTGAAGATTAGAAATAATAATCTCGTAAATTATGGATTTATATTATTTACATTATTAATTAAAAAGTTATATTGCATTTGTAAATTAATTGTAAATTTTTATATCTAGTAATTTATTAGTTAAAATTAACAGTTAAAAAATTCATGGAAAAAAAAATTAAAAAACATGAAACGATAAATAATAATGAAATAATTTATTTCATCTCAACGTTCAATATCAGAGAATAATAAATAATAATTCGAAAAGTTATATAAACTGAAAAAACTAATAGAATGAAAATTTTCTTTGAAAATTATGAAGCAAAAGCAAGTTTTAACGCGTTCTTCTATAACAATAAACTGAAAATGTAAACTCATTTATGACTTTCTACCATTTACGACCAAGTCTTTGAAACTTTAATTCGCAATCAGTTTGATCTTCGACTTCCGGCAAAGTTCAATTTTCCTTTGAACCGTTAAAATTTCTCAAGCAAACAGCAAAAGTTCGAAAATGGTTTGAGAAATACGTTTTCGACGAGTGGTGCAATTCGTAATATAATAGTCAACTGCTCGAAGATGCATAATTAATAAAGAATGGAAGGAAATAGGTAAATTACGCGAAACACTCTACAAATTTTATAACTCGTGGCCAGTTGGATTATTATTCGTGAAGTTTTACATAAACTTTTGAATTTTGCTTATAGCTCTTTCTTGCAAAATATACGACAATTCTGACGAGCGAAATAATATTAATATTACTTTATTTTTTAATTATATTTCTATTATACGAATTTTTGCATTCTCTATTATTTATTTATATCCCTGCATTTTCATGCAGTTCAAAATTTATTTAAGAAATTTCTATCGTGTCACTCGATATCAAATTTTGTTTGAATTATTTGTCCATGCAAATAAACATTTCACAAGTAAATTAAAAATTACTTTGTATATTCAAAAATCTTCAAACATATAGTCTCACTATAATTACTCTTCGAATTCGTACAATTCATTTTCAATTGAAAACTACAGAACGAATGAATCGTCTATGGTTTCAATCAATCGAACGATTCCCAGCAATACGAGGGAAGAAAGAAAATTAGATTTTAATAAAAATACATGGAACGTACGTTTACATGCCGTATTCCTTCCATTTAAACGCCTGCAGTTTTTCCTTTTTTTAATTTCTTTTTCACGCTCGAACGATCATCTTGTTCAAAGAGTGCCGATTCGATTTTAAGGATTACCTGTTAATTGAACCGTGACCGATTTCGCGCGATTGATCAACGATAAAAACAGGGTTGGCAAGTATAAAAGTGCAATTGCATGGAAATCCGCTGGTACCATCGTACGAATTCTCACAATCGTGATTCATCTTTGCCGGAAGTGTTCCCTCATTCTCTTGTCTAGGCCTCGACCCAAAAGCTATTGTACATGGTGCTTTAGGAACTGCGGGTCGAGCAAAGGCGCGATAGAAATTGATGAAAGGAAGATTTCTTGGGTATTAGAGATACGGTGGAGCGTCAATTATTAGATCTATGTAATAGTGAGGTAGAAAAGGGAGTTAAAAAGGAAGGTTTTTAAGGATGGGATATATATTTGAATTCTCGAAAACTTATTCTCTTCTTCGTTCTAAATGAATTAAAACACTTTGTAATTTGTTATCTTATTGTGTAAAATATTTGTGATTTTTGGAAAAGAATTATTTGTAAACGCTATTATAATTATTTTGTTGTTCGATTATTTTGAAAGTATTGTCAATGCTGAAACATTGAATAACTTTTCATCTAACTTGTGTTATAAATATTGACAATAAATTTGTAAAAAGAAGGGTTGCAAAAGTTGAAAATCTAGATCAATGGAAAGTCAAAGGATATTGTAAAGTTTAATTATTAAACTTCTTGTATTAAAATATTAACAAATTTAATTACACGTAAAAGTCGTACTAATTGAATTTTTATTCTTTGTATTTATTATTACCGAATGTTTAATCCTTATTTAATATTTTATTTCGTTAAATTACGATTTAAGAATTTTTTTATGAAAATATCTATTAAAATATATAACATTATATTATCTTCTTATTTAAAATTAAATGTCTTTCACTCCTGTGTAATATTTGTATAAAAAAAATTGATTATACTGATAAAAGATTCTACTGATAAAAAAACTAAAGAAATAATATAGTATTTTTAGTGAAAGTACAAGAAGAGAAAGTACAAGTAGAAGAATCTATTAAGTATTTCAAGTTGAAGTAAGTTTTGTAGTGTTATCAAAGTTTTAATGTTTCATCGTATATAGATTAAATTATTTAAACATTTATTCAAATTTCTCAACTTACGATTTTCAATAAATATCTTTTCCCATAATTTCTTTACAATTATATTTTAATTATTAATAATAATATTACATCTCTTCATATTATTTTTATCTAACTCATAACCATTCTTTAAATTAATCAAAACATAAAAGATAACTTAAGATATCACAACCAACAAAACATTCGTTATTTTATACACAATTACTCGAAACTTAAAACGATTTATTCAAATTTTCAAATTTAATTCAATTTGAAATAAGAACGTTTAATTTCCATCCCAGACGAATGGAATATTTTCGTCCTAATGAAACAATTCATTCGCGAAACAACAGCAAAGAACACAAAGAAAGAAGAATCGAAATATTATACAGAATTATAAACAGATATTTTAAATCAACGAGTTTCGTTTGATCCAACGCGAATTCACCAACGAATTTGCCCAAATTACCTAATCACATCAATCTTATCAACGTGTCTTGATGCGTATGATCGTGTATGTAAGGCGGACAGTGTGAGGATTCAACAGATCTAAATTAGACGACAGCGAGAGACAGAGAAAGAGAGACAGACAAACAGAGAGCAGAGCGAGACAGAGAGATAGAAATAGCAGAAAATTGAGAGAAAGAGTGAGAAAGAGAGAGAGAGGGAAGCAGAGAGAGAAGTCGAACGCGGTTTCATCGGAATTGCTGATCGACGAACAAACCGATTCATAGATTTCTCATCATTCCAAAGATAAGAGATGCGTCGTAACCTGATTTTTTTTTACACCCACGAGACTCGAATACGAAACTTTACTCAGAGTCTCGAAACTCGAAACTTTTGAAATCCATAGAATGCATATTTTTTTCTCTTTTCTCTTTTAAGAAGATTTTAATGGGAAAAATCATAAGGAATTTCGATCTTTGAAATTCTTTGAACTCAAGTTTCGAAGCATTCGACGGGATCTCGAAACTTTCGAAACTCTCGGAACTCGAAACTTTTGAAATCTAAAATACATATTTTCCGTTCGTTTCTCTTCTAAAGAAATTTCGATTAACAATTTTAACAAATTTTTAAAATTCTTCGAGCTTAGGTATTATAATAACCCTAATAGATGATTAAATACAGTCTCATCCATTAATGGAAGAGATAAATCTTCGAGAATCTCGTCTTTTAATCAAGATGAGTGACAATAAATAATTCTTTATCGAAACACTAATAATAAATAATGAAGATAATTAATTACCAATAAGAATAATTTAATTAAAATCTAAACAATAATTCATATTCACTTATCAGTCTGAATTTCGAGAATTGGAAAATTTTTAAGTTTCGAAAAGTTTCGAGATTTCCCTAACAAAATCGTATATACGAAACACTTTCCAAAAATGATCATCCCAAGAACAGAAGCAAAATCTTTTCCAAAGATCTTCGCAATCGCTAAGATTCCCTTGGATCGATGTTTTTGAAGAAACAGAGAAGAAACATTTAAATTTCATTCGCGTTAATCCAAGCTCCGCCTCATCCTTACCTGAGAGCAGAGACAAGCTTCCTGTACACACGTTATACGGCGATTACACGTCCGCCAGACATTGCCTGTAACCAACCACACTCTCTCCTTCTCTCGTTCGTTCGCCATATAATCCTCTCTCTCTCTCTCTCTTTCACTCTCTCTCTCGTTCTCAATACTCGCCCATTCAATTCGCCTTTCTTTTTTTCTTTCCATTTACCATTCGAGCAGGAGCACGAGGAGAAGAAGAAGAAGAAGAAGAAAAAGAAGAAGAAGAAGAAGAAGAGCATCCCGCGGTTTCGTTCGCGGTACATCGAGCCCGTCGCGCTGGGTGTTTTCATAGATGAGAAAAAGGGAGAAGAAACGTTTTCCTCCTCGTGCCACGGCTTCTTTTCGTCGATGCGCGCCCTCTGTCGCTTTCACGCCTCCTCGCGGATTTCGCCCTTTGTTTCTCGGCCGAGAAGCGGAGACGCGTGTTTCTGCGAATTGCTCGAGGGGGGCAAGGTGGAGAACGCGCAAAGAACCGTTGAAAGGCGTTTTTTTTTTTTTCTTTTTTCGTGGTACATTTTTTGGTATTGAGATTTTTTTTTT
>NW_006264075.1:64218-66004 GCF_000469605.1 Apis dorsata
TTTTGGGAGCTGGTAGTTTTAAGTAGATAGATAGATTCGTTCGATAGATAGATTTTTGGAGATTTTTTTCGAGGGTTGTATTTTTTTTTTAATATGTTGATTGATATAGTGATTAATTATTGCAAAGATAAATACTATTGATTGAGATTTTATTCTCAATAATTTATAACAGTAAATGATATTTAATCTAATAAAAATTTATATTGTAATTTCTGTTCCCTGTAATTCTTATTATTAAAAATATAAATTCAATTCAATTTATTTAGTACAATTAACTTCAAAATCAAATTTCGAATGGAACAATTATGAAATATTTTACAATTTAATTAATAAATTTAAAATTATCGATCAACAAGAAGTTAAACATTAACCTACCAGCTCTAACTAAATTTCTCCACGAAAAAAGAAATATACATATTAAGAAATTCACAATTCAAATAATTTATTTATTTTTTTTTTTCTTCATTTCGAAAATCATCGGATTCGCAAGGAAGACGTCGAAATATTGTGTGCTGTACGAGATTTAATTTATCTCCAACAAGGAACGATCGTGTACAAATACACAATCGCAAAGAGAAACAACGAGAATCTCTCCAAGATTCGTTCGTGTATCGGTAGAATTGCGCAAGAGACAATTTCCGGAACGCAAACCCGTTGGAAGGGTGGTTGTCTCGTTTTAAGAAAGAGGTATGTGCGACAGACAGGCGACACAACAGAAAGAATTGTCAGCTAGAGAAACGCGGACAGACGAAATATAGACCGCAAGGTAATTCTAAAGCAAGTGAAGAGAATTTGTGGGAAGTTTTCTCGAGTTTACTTAAAAATTCCGCTTCGACAAAATGAACTTCATTCTATCTTCATTTATCGAAATTCGTCGACTTGAGATTTCTAATTTGCAACTTTATTGCCTTGTAATTCGAGGCTGATTCGGAAAGTAGCTCGAAATTATTTTGCTCTATATTTTGTGAAAGATTTCTTAATATGTAAGAAAGAAATAAATAATAAAAATTTTTGTAAACTATTTTTAAATGTTTATATTAATTTCTCAAGTTCAAATGTGAAAATATAATCAAATTAATATTATTGACATTATCATTATCTAATAACATTATTTATTTTATTGGATAGCAATACTGTTATATTATAGATCATAATGTTAATAAAAAATTCTGTAGATTTTTTTATATCTTTAAATATCACTATTTCCTTCAACCAATTACAATTTTTCCAAAATTCATTTAACACACTTAATCAATTCTTTTTTTAAACAAATTCAACTTGTTCCAAATCCAATTTAAAAAAAAAAAAACTTCCACTTTACATTATACTGTTTATCACAAGACTTACGTGTTCCCTCATACAATCAATATATAATTCCAAAAATTCCAAAATTCCAAATTGAAAAACGAGAGAAACTTCCCACATTTAGCGAGATCATCAGCAAAAAGGGTGTACAGGAAAGGTGGATCGGTACCTATAAGTGGCACCGCCTCGGAGGTTCGCGTCAACACATGGGACACCAGCAGGGAAAACACCGTCTGTGACAACAGGATGGTCACACCTGGAACATTGTACCCACATACACGCCTGTTTCGGTATCCTCTACACCAGTAGACGACGTGCACCCGTGCGTGAACGGATCGATCGCGCGACTGTCAACGAGAAAACGATGCGTGCACGGATAAAAAACGTCCGCTCCTCGAATCCAGCAGGAGAGGGGAGGGGAGGGATCCGCGTGAAAAGCTTCTCGAAGGGACAAAAAAAAAAAAAAAAAAAAAAAAAAAAA
>NW_006264075.1:66253-70085 GCF_000469605.1 Apis dorsata
CGGAGTTGAAGGAGTTTAAGGATCCTTTTGTTCGAGGTCGTGCACTCGTTCCCTCTGTTCTGCGGGCAAACCATGGAGTCAACCATCGTCACAGCGTTTTTTTTCTCTTCTTTCCTCTACCTCCCCTCGACTTCCACCCTGCTTTCCTCTCTCCCTGCCTTGCCTCCCTTTCGGCCGCCACCGAGTGTCGAAAGCGTCACGATCACAAGTGCGCGCGAGACGAGGATCACAGGGCATAATAGGGCGGTGAAGGAGCGTTTCGAGGAGCGTTTCGAGAAGGAATATTTCGACGATTAAGTTTGAAGTGAGGATACTTGAGGATGGGGAATCGGGTAATCGGTGATGAAGTGTAATTGGCGGAAGCGATTCGTTAGCGTTTGGGCAAATGATTGTCCCGCGAATTGGCAGGGTTTCGATCTGCTGTTGGCGGCGGAGATTAATCCTCTATAACCCTGGTGAAGTTTCTTTTGGAAGAAAATCGGTTTTCAAGATGAAAGAAGCGAAGAATGATCTGCCGCGCGATCAAAGATCGGGAATTTTAAACGATGGTTTGGATCAAATTTTCTGATCCATCATTTTGATGGAAATAGTTTGGTATTACTTGTCGTATCGTGAAAAGTTGGACAAAAATTTTGACAAATGTGTAAAAAGAGAAATGTTAGTTCAGAAATATATATAACGCGAGAAAAGAATCGATATAATTATTAATTAAAGTAATGTGTTTTCACTTTTCTAATTCTTGGCAAAAGTAAATTAAGCAAATAAATAAATAATTTATAACAATCAAAATATTTTGAATTGCAATAAATTACATCTTGAAATACTTTGATGCTTTTTTGATACATGTGAACTTGTATCTGAATATTTATCCAAACTTTGTACAAAACTCCTTGTACTTGTTATATTATACAATTGTTATAAAAGTTTAATATTGCTATATTTATAAATTGATTAAAAAAATGGTTTACTTATAATCAGATAATAAGAGATATGCTAGTTTATAAATAATCTGCTAGAAACAATCAAAACTAATTTAACTATCAATCATCATCTAGATTTAGAAAATAGAAATTCATAATTATCAAGTGGCATAAGCACACAAAATGAAGAATTAAATTCTTTTCTATCTGAAATAATGTAATCCGTGATAATATAAAAATGCAATTAAATTTCAATATAATACAGTGGCGAGTGTATACATACATGATGTTATTATTATTATTATTATACATTATGAGAAAATAAAATTAATATATTGGAAGAGATAATGCAAAATAGCGCATAACATATCTTCTATGTATGATATTAAATTAATTAAAGAGCGAAATAGAGTGACATAATATTAATTAGATATTATGTTCTATGCTACAAGTTCCATTACTAAATCAAATTCAAATACAAAAGTTTCTAATCATGCAAAGCTTTCCCCAATTAATTGCTCGCATCAAATGCAAACACACAAATAATCAATTTTATGATAATTTATAATATTTTGCGATATATGATGAAAATTATGTTTTCAACAATTATATATATATATTTCATAAAATAAAAATGAAAATACAATATCTAGCAATAAAATCAATTCAATTTAAACACAAACATCTCCTCATTTATGCACACGCACATATTATATTCTCACCACTGTATGCATACTCAAAGAATTCACCATCTACAGCCAATCCAGAAACACAATTATTCATCAAATTTAAGGTTATAGAGGATATCCATCACCGTTCAACATACGCCACCGCGTGTTTATAATAATCCATTTGTTATTTCTATCATAGAATTATCAATTTTCGTTCAACAATCGTCGCGATCGTCGCGAAACGGGGAAACGTCGTGCACGTCGTCTGCGCAACAAAATAAATTAAAAAAAAAGTAAAGAATCATCGATGGGCGCTCTAGATCTCTGAAAAAAAAGAAAAGAAAGGACAATATACGGAATGTTTCACGTAACTGGGTCAAATTAGCTTCCAATTAAACTTAAACAATTTAAACGAGTGATGTATTATATGGTGGATGTGCAAGTGCTGCCATCTCTATTATTTTTAAATAAAAGTAAATATTTCTTTGTTTTCTGTAATTCTCTATTAACCTTTTAAAAAAATATACTTGTCTCGAAAATTATTGAATTAAATTGAAAAAGTAGAATTGTATTAAATTAGTAAAACTTGAAAGTTAGTTCAAAATATTTCAATTTTAATTAAATTTTAGCTTGTGCAAGACAAAGAACAATACTTTATTATGCTTTCCTTGTCTTTCATATAATAAATACACAATATACATTATTGTAATATATTAAAACCTAAAATTAAAATAGTTTTAATAAAAATATTCATTCTGTCCTCCATATATTTCTTTAAATATATTTATAATATTTAAATTATTTAAATTATATTTATAATATATATATCTCAATATATAGAAAGAATGATCGAGAAGTGTAATATTTCAAACACATATACCAATATAATACATCGCTCAAGATAACTTAATTTTATTCCACGAAATTTTATCCTATTTTTTTTTAAAAATCTAGACCCAGTTACGTGAAACATTCTGTATTTCAATTATTCGAAGAGACACGAACCGTTTCGAGGGTAACTCACTCGTATCGCGATTCGACGATTAACATTGAATGATTGCTCGTTAGATTAAACTTTAAACGGTAAACAATCCACGCGAGCAAAGGAATTTTATAAGGATCAAAAGGATCCTGGATTAGATCCACCAATTTTTTTTTGGTTCCTTTAAACGCGCCTGCATCTGAAAGCTGCCCATTTTTTCGTAAAATCGTGAGACAGTCGTGACCAGATTCCTCTTCATATGAGTGTTGTACGGATAGATAGGTTATACGCACCAAGGATTCGAGAAAATGGAACTTGTACTTTGCGTCTCTTTATATGGCCTCGATGATAGATCGTTAGATAGTTTTAATTATCGCGATTCTCTTGGATATATTCCTCTTTACGTCTGATCGTTGCCGACATTTTGTTCATTCATGGATGATTATCTTTTTTTGCCGGGGATGAGCTTGTCGGAGAACGAACGATTCTACGTTATTAACCCTTTTGGCGAGGGATCCCCCTTTCCTCTCTTTGAGGTTTCTAGTCTTTGATACGTTGATTGGGATCGTGAATTGTGATAACTCGATTTTAATCTGGGTTATGATTGGATTTGCTGCTTTTTATTCCTGCTTAAAAAACGTAATTTAAATGCATCTTTTTAAATATTTATTTTTAATTTTTAAATATTGTATGTTGCTTTTTTCTTTTTTTGCAAAGAAATGATTTTTGAACAAGAATAATAAGAGAAAGGTAAATTTTTTCCCTTGATTTCTTATTTTTTTAAATTTTGGATTTATTATTTTATAATATTCGTATTTATTTTGTGAATTTCGAAAAATAATTCCAAAAAAATAAATTTTTCTTTGATTTCTCATATTGTCTAGATAATAGTTTCCTTACATTATTCAAAATTTTTCATAATATTTGACAAATTTTGAACAAAGATATGATAAATAATTACAAATGACAATGGTACCACACACGAATTTCAAAGTTTTCAAGTTTTCTCAACAAAAAAATTTCACTTTCCAAAGTATTATTATTATTATTATTCCAAACTATTATTATTCAGTCAGAATCCATTGCATATTCCGTATTTCTCTAATACGAAATATTGCCAATACATCACCCATTTTCCCAAACATACAATTGCAACCATAACGAAAAAGTAACATTCAATACGGATTCCTTTTCACGTATCACTTTCAAACTCGAAATTTCCAATCTCTATTAAAAAAAAAAAAAAAAAAAAAAAAAAA
>NW_006264075.1:70417-73510 GCF_000469605.1 Apis dorsata
TCGATATCATCGGATTTCCTCGTTCCATGACAGTCGCATCCCCATATTGTCAGCTTTTCAACTCATTGACAATTCCAAAATCCTTTTTCTCCCCTATTTTCCCGTAATACGTGTGACGCGGATGTCGATAGGAACCAAGAATTGGACGTCTGCGTGCCTAAACGTATCCCAAAAAGGAAAGAACAAATATCTGGTCCGAGTCGCGCGATTCTTTTTACGATATTATCGATAACTTGCTGTCGTTGCTATCCTTTTTTTTAAAGAATACGTGCTCGATCTCTGTAACACGTATCTCTTTTCTCGATGTACACTCTCGTTCGTAAGTATGAGGATGATTATTTATGCCCAATTATGGAGAAAAACAATATGAAAGTAATTTCTGATAAAAGATGATCGATATAAATTATGAAGGTTTTAGGATTTATTTGTTATAATTTTAAGGGATAACATTTAAGTAGTTATTGCTCTTTTTTTATTTATATTCGTGTAATTTGGTAAAATGTTATATTTTATTTGATATCTAGCATTGATAATTATTTAAAAGTACAAAGAACTTGGTTTATTATTTTGTTTTCCAAAAGTTATTAATTAATATTATTTTTTTCATAATATTGGGCAAAAATGATCTCGTATAAAATATTAAATAAAAAATTGTTTAAATAAGAATTGACTCAAATTATCAGGAAATGATTAAAAGAATTGCGACAGAAATTTGAGAGGCAGGAAAAAAATAATGAGTCGATTACTACATTGTGTTCCCCACAATAAAAATTTTGATTTATACATAATTGAACAAATTTGCAATAAATCGTACAAAGAAGAGACATCTTTTGTAAATTTTAATCTATTTAATGAACTTATTTGTTATCGATACGAGCCAAATCATAATTACAATAAAAAATAACAATCAAAATCTAAATATATAGATTTAGACATTTATTACGATATATAAATAAAAAAATCTTTCAATGTTATTGCATAAATGTGAAAATAATTCTCAAAATTTAATCTCATTTTCTCATAAATTTTTTTTATTGGCCTCATAAATTTACGAACGAGACTGTATCGATATCTTTTTCAGACGATCTCTTTTTTCGCGTCCGATTAAAAAAAAAAAAAAAAAAAAAGAAATAAGAGGGAAAAGAAATAAAATTTCTTCTCGTTCGTTTTTACGACCAACCGTGTCTGTGTTCGTAATCTAGCTTTGGTACTTCTCCCTTTTTTTGTGAAAGAGGCGCGACACGTCGCAAGGGAAAAACGTGGGGGAAAATTTTCTCGTTCATCTTGCGAAAACACGCGATCTTCATCTGTAGAACTTGATGGAAATGCTTTCCTCACGGGATGTTGGACTTGCATCGTCAAGGATTTAGAAATGATTGGTGAAAAAGGAGTATGGTGTACGAGTTCTGTCCAATAATTTCGTAAACTTTTTGGTTTTCTTTATTTTTTGGAGAAAGTAATTCGTGCAATAATTTGAGAAAAATATTGTGGGAAGTTTAATTTTCAAATAGTGTCTAGTTGTGAAAAATAATTTTGAGAAAAATTCGTAAAAGCATCACTTTTAAATGGATTCAAATTTTATTGGATATAATTTTATTGGAATAGATATTGTTATTCATTGTTATTTTATTGGATTTATATTTTTATAAATATGATGCAATTTGAATATAATTAATGGAATTTAAAATTAGAATCATTAGGAAATTAATAAATAAAAAAGAATTTAATTTAGTTTTATAATATTCTGATCGACTTATCTTTTAATTTATTTATAAGATTTTATTTTATAGAATAGTATTATACAATTGTTCTTTATTTATAAAGAAATGTATCTTTACGTATAATATATTAATAATTAAGCATAGAAATACTTTTATTTTTGTCTACGAATTTATTGGAAAAAACACATGTACACCTAGCATTGTTTTACCATTTTTCACCAAATATATTACGATAATTTAAACAGTTATATTGTTCTCATAAAAAATGCTACTTATTTTATTTCAAATAAAAATTAGTGTGAATATATCTTTTTAAACTTCTTTATGACCAATATATGAACTTTAATGTATACTAAAGTGAAACAAATTTTATTTAAATAACACTCATAACATCAATATCAATTCAAATTTCATTTTCACTAAGAAAATGCCAATTATATTTAATATTGTTAATAAAATGAAAATAAAGTTATGAAATATATCTTTCAAATCTAAAATACAATATTATAATTAGAGATTAAATATTTCAAATATATATTACATATCTATTAATACAACTGTTTCTCTTTCATATTTCAAATAAAGACACTATAAAAATATATGATCAATTTTCTAAATAATTAAATTAAAAAATATATTCAAAAAAAATTATTACTCTATTAGACTATTTAATCATCTACAAATTTTTAAAAATTCATAATTGAAGGATTTAAAAGAGAAGTAATTATTCAATATATACTTCAATTATTAAAATATTAAAATACTAAATATTACTATTATTATAACATTAACAATGTGTATCTACTTCTCGTTATATTTATATTATTTTTGAAAATAATAATAAGTTCCTCCCCCATTAAACCCTCCAATTGAAAACGATCAATCAGCGAAAGAATCGATTCTAGAAAAAGCGAGAAACTCACTAATAAACAAGCTCGAAACCTTTATTCTTCGCAAATTCACATCGATTGGTGACACATCGCCAAGGCGAAAACGAGTTTCGGCGGCTCGTAAACGCATCCCCGCCTCGTTAAAACTGTCAATTTTATACCGAGGCATTCGCCCCGTCTTACCTCCTCAACCCCTTCACGGGTCGCTCGTTTTCAGGGAAGGCACGTTCCATCTTTATGCACAGAGACGTGAAGGGAGGTAGGAGAGATTGAAGGGGAGGGGGAGGTATTGGCGGATACACAGGCGTCGGCCGAGATAAAGAGAAATGGCGCGTAAACAGGAAGGAAGGAGGCAGGTAACGGAGTTAAGATGACGCACAGAGGGTGAAGGAGCTCGGTTGATAGCGGCTTAGCGAGGGGACGGACAGGGAAACGGGACGAGAAAGGAGGGGGTGTACTTTGAAAAGAGCGTAGAATGACAG
>NW_006264075.1:73787-75096 GCF_000469605.1 Apis dorsata
GGTAAATAGATCGCGCGAGCTCGAGGAGGAGGGATCTCAGGGAAGGAATTATGATTAAATGAAAAAACGAGTGGGTCGAGGGTGTGTGGAGGAGGGAAAGATGCAGAGAGCGTCAGATATGGTGGATAGTTTGAGGGAAGGAGGATCGTGGGAGGGATTTGTCGAAGGGGCGAGGGAGAAGGGATGATGATGAAATTAAAAGAAGAGGTGAGAGGGAAATGCGTGGGAGGACACGTGAGACTTGTAGCAATAGACTAGTAAACAGAAGGATGGATGGAGAGATTGAAATAGGATTGTAATTTGAGGAAATGCGAGGAGTTTCTACGTACACGTGCTTTTCTCATTGCTTGGAAGTTTTCGAAAATAGGTGAATATGCGGATATTATGGAATGAATGTGTTTTTGATTAAGGAAGTGATCGGAAGGAAGTTATGCGTGTGGGATTTAATTTAATGATTTTTGTAACGAATGGAAAATCAGAGTGCTCTGTACCAATTTTCAGTTCAATATACAGTAGCAATTCTAATTTTAATCTCTATTTCCTTTTTTCAATTCATGCTCTTCTCCTTTCTGATAAATAAAATTAAAGGAATTATTTTTTAATAATATAAAAAAGAATACAATAATTTATGTGTCAATTCTTATGTGTCACATAATTCTCAAAACAATATATATATTATATTATCCTTAATATCCTTAAAATTTATCCTTTCAACTTGATAACCAATGACTTCTAAAAATTATTTGTCTCCAAACAAGATTTTACTTTATCGCTCCACCAAATATCAATCTCAAGGATCTTTTATATTGCATAAAATGTAAATGTCCTTCTTCCTTTTCAAAACTTAACTTCTGGAAAGATTTCTGAAAATAGGTAGGGGGGAAGAAGGAAGAAACGGAGAAATTAGAAGCGATCGAGGATAAGATGAAGGAAATATGGCGGAGATCAGAGGCGGAGAGAAAGAGAGAGGGGATAGGGAGGGCTCGAGCCAATTTCATTTACCTGCTCTGGTAATTCTGGCAGGCACCGAGGCATATTGCACTAAACGTCGCTGCCGGCACGAAGAAAGACAGATACGGTCTATAAAGCTTGAATTAATGCTGCTGCGTAATTGCGGCTGGGCCTCGTAATTATTATCGTGGACGTCGTAAAGTTGAAACTTTTCGTCCCCGAAAACGTTTCTGCCCGCGAGCGATTTCACTCTGAGAATGAAAGATCGTCCATTGGAGTCGCGACGAATACGAACACGATCGATGAAACTCGTTCGGGATACGAATCGTTGGAATTTCAATCAGGGGGGGGGGGGGAA